>NC_134704.1:159578624-159738624 GCF_043290135.1 Rhipicephalus microplus
ACCCCCATGGCACTATAACTGTATTCTTTGGGCTTTCACTGTAACATTCGAGTGGCAGTGTAGTTCCCATAGTGATGAGATTATGATGGGCAAATTGAGTAGAGACAATCACCAGGAATGGGCAGATCGCGCGGCCATGTTGACCCTGTGGTCAGCAGCAGGGCATCGAACTGGGAGAGCAGGTCATCGCTGGGCACGTCCTTGCCCACATCTGTTGAGGTCTTGAACGTGACGCCCTCCTCGGCCATCAGGTCAACGCGTCTCTTCACAACCTGGAACAGGCGTAAGGTTTTGACTAGCAATGTGAAGTTCTGTGCATGCGCACTCCATTATTAGCTTTTATGCAATCGGTTTTTTCATAGTTATGAGACGTGTCATCTGATTGGTAATAAAAAAAATCCACACATCTCGTGACGAGCAGGTGAAGCTCTCGGTATTGTATCAGTTAGTAACCGTACGCTACCCAAGCCTTGGCCCATATAATGTAAATTGAGTGACCTAAAGTGTATAAGAAAATGTAAATTTATTTTGCCTTCCAGTTGTCTATGGCAATGCTAGGAGGATTGGGAAAATTGACGGAGTGGTAGATAAGTCTTGAAAGTGGATTCAAGGGCCCGTCATCATACCGGTGACAAAATGTCATTTTATATGAAAGCAAAAACAATGCAAAAAAAAAAAAAAGACGAGGCAAAGGAAGAAACAGGATGAGTGGTGACTAACAACTGACTCCTTTATTGCTTTCATGCAATGTAACAGAAAAAGGTGCGGGGTAACAAGTCGCAAACACTTTCAAGACATTCGTCATGACACAATGTGTGGAAACAGTTAGACGACAAGATTACAGTCGAATCCCGGCACAACGAAGTCCGCTTCAACGAAATTTCCACCACAACGAAGGTTTTTCCATTCCCCGTCGATGTCCCATAGGGTATAATGCTTCGAAATTCCCTCCAATACGAACTACTTCACGGCAGCATTTCCACTTCAACGAAGTTTTTTGCAGGACAGGCACGAGCAAAATTATTCAAATTACAGCTTATTGAAATTCTCAAAAGTGTTTTAATGCCTTGACAAACCATGGACCTTAATAACATTTAAAAAAAAACACACACACACAAGATGTTGCTCAGAGCGTGCATACTGGGCGCGACGGTGACTCGCTGCGCAATGTAAACAACACAAAGCCGCCATACATACCGCGATAGTGATGGCGATGCAATCAATGCAACACGCTCTCATGTAGATTCAGAAGAAACGTCGGAAACGTTTTGAATCGTGTCTGTGTACAAACAACACGCATTAATTTGATTTTTATAGTATTTTTAATCATTTTTATAACGTTTGTGAGAATGGTTTCAATGTCAGGAATTTCAAATTTATGTGTACGTACGTACGTACAAAATTGGAGATGCGAGGCAAATCCCGGTAGAGTGCGACGATGCGTTCGGACGACGACTTCCGCTTCCGGCGGCTTGACTAGGGCTAGCTTCTTCACAACGAGCGATCGCACGCTTTGGTCATTGTTTGATTGTTTCCTGAAGATGCAGTAACGCGATCAACGATGGCGCAGCCGGCGAAAAGGCGCAAGTTTTTGTCGCTCGAAGACAAGGCTCGCATCATCGCACAGGCTGAAGCTGGAAATAAGAAGGCACTCATCGCTGAAGAGTTCGGGATTGCGGCGAGCTCTCTGTCAACTATATTGAAGAGCAAGGACCCGATAGGCAAAGCTCTAGCTTCAGGGACGTCTGCTAAGCATAAGAAGGTGACCCAGCCAGTGCACGAAGCCTTAGACAAGGCTGTTTACACCTGGTTCGTGGAGACGCGGGCCAAGAAAATTGCCCTTAGCGGCGATATTGTACGGCAGAAGGCGCTGGATTTTGCCTGCATGCTCGGCATTGATGATTTAAAGGCCAGCGTAGGTTGGCTAAACAGATTTAAATCCCGCCACAGCATCATCGGCAAAGTGTTGTGTGGTGAAGCCGCTTCGGCGGATAAAGACGGCGCTGCCGCGTGGATGTCGGCCAGCCTTGGAAGCATCCTTAAGGACTACGCATCATCGGACATATACAATGCCGATGAGACCGGTCTATTCTACGAAATGTTACCGAACAAGACCCTGGATTTTAAGGGGCTGCGCTGTCAAGGAGGTAAACACAGCAAGAAAAGGATCACCGTGCTACTGTGCGCCAATATGGACGGATCAGATAAGCGACCGCTTTTGGTCATTGGCAAAAGCGCAAAACCGCGCTGCTTCAAAGGAAATTGGCGCCTTCCAGTGAAGTACGTGGCCAACAGCCGGGCGTGGATGACCCATGCAATTTTCGGAGAGTGGGTCGAGGAATTCGACCGGGACATGGGCAGGCAAGGCCGCAAGGTTTGTCTGCTTTTAGACAATTGTTCCGCACATTCCATTGAGGACACGGAGCTCGAGAACGTGCAGCTCAAGTTTTTGCCACCGAACTGCACGTCCATCATTCAACCCCTCGACCAAGGGGTCATCCAAAGCGTCAAGTGCGCGTACCGCAAGCGCCTTATCCAAAGGCTGATTTTGAACACTCGGTTGGGTCGCGAAACGAAAATCGACTTGTTCATGGCGCTCCAAATGATCGCTGCTTCGTGGTGCGAGACAGGGAGCGCCGTAGTCGCGAACTGCTTTCGCCATGCCGGATTCGCAGTACAGTGCGCCGAGACTTCCGATTCTGCGATTGAAGCTTACGATGGCGTCGCAGACCGCGATGAGGACAGGTTGCTGGACCAGGATGAAGAAATCGCAGTCGCTTGGGCAGACCTGCAGGAAAGTGATGTGCCCGCCGACGTACATATCAGCGAGTTCTTGCAAGCCGACTCTTGCTTGGTGGTGCGCGAGGAAATGACGGACACAGACATCATAAAGAGCGTCCAGGAAGATGGTGTTTCGTCGGACGATGATGACACAATCGCGCAAGGTGATCCCGCACTACCACCGACTTCACAGGTGCTGGACGCATTCGATATCATCAGGCATTGCATCGGGTCGCAGGACGACGATGAAGCAATGGCTCTACTGGCAGCGTGCGAAAGTCGTGTTGTGCCATCGCTTGGCAAGAAGCGGAAACAGGCGAAGTTCAGCGATTTTTGGCATCAAAGCTTGTTGTTTTGCTTCAGCAAGTCCCGTGTCATGTATGTATTTCATCATATCGCGACAACGAATTTCCGCGATAACGAAATTTTGCACCCGCCCCGTCAATTTCGTTGTTGCGGGATTCAACTGTACAATTTTGAGAGTGCGCCTAGGCACATGGCAGATAGCTAGTCTCTTCTTTGCCTAATGTTATGGGCGGTTCGCTAATACATGTGTCGCCCTTTAGTTTAATTGCGAAAGCCTCAGCCAATGACCACTGTGCGTGCTTGGGTATCTTCCTGCGACTCTGTAGTCTCTGAACTCTGGTGTGTGCCCGCATGTGCTGCAATGTAGTGCCATGTTTGTTTTAGGCAATGATTACCCAAGCATGCACAGTCGTCCGATAGCTGAGGCTTTTGCAATAAAACTAAGGGGCGGAACATGTACTAGTTCATAACATTAAGCAAAGAAGAGATTCACTATCTGGCATGTACATAGGTGCACTCACAAAATTGTAATCTTTTCGTCTAACAGTTTTCACACATTGTATCATGTCGAATGGCTTGAAAGTGCTCGTGAATTGTTACCCCGCACCTTTTTGCTTTATATTGCATGCAAACAATAAAACAGTCAGTTGTTAGTGAGCACTCGTCCTGTGTGCTTCTTCCTTCGTCTTGTCTTATTTTGTTGTGCAGTTTTTACTTTTTTACGTTGTGTTGCCAACTAGCCAAACAAAACACACTTCTGGGATGCCATATAGAAAATCTGTCAGAATCCGTAATATTCTATGTGTTCTTTTGTGTTACAGGCCTGCTTGAGTACCCTGAACATCAAGGCATAATTTCGTAGATATAAACTCGTCAATACTTTTGTTTACAGGTTATTTTCAATGGGAACGGTGCTTTCTTACCTTATTAATTAGCCTATGTCTACGTTGAAGTCTATAGTAAAACCTTTTTTGTGTGTGCGTTTCACATATGTTTCGACAATAGCAACGGTTATACCGTGACCACAGTGAAAGACTAGTCTAGGTCCTAGGGAGCTTCACACGTAAAAATTGTTCACAATTTTAAACAAGAATGTGATATATGCCTAATTGCCTGTGTGCGCATCTGTTTTGTCATGTTCAGCATGAGAGACATGTGGCAAAGCGCTGTCACATAGTCAGTAGCCTCATAGCACTCAAGGGATGAGAACAATAAATATGACAGACATGCACATCTTCAACAATGAGGTCCCAATAATTGGTTCTGACTAGGCAAACAATCCATACTTCTGGCTCTCACATTGTACCTCATACAGAACACCATTAACAATTCAAGACCACGTTCGCTAGGAGTTAGTGATACATATCTTCATTTTCGCCTTATCATCCCATTTTCTTATATTTTTTTTCCAGTTTCCCACCTGTTTCTAGTCTCTTCTTTCTGATGCAACGAATTTGATGCACTTTTTTATTCCTCACCAAAGCTTTGTTGTCTCCAAATAACCACACTCAGCAATGCTTTCCCTCTGAGGTCACAACAAATCAATCATTGAATTGATGGGGCAGCCACATTAATAAACGCTCCTGTTTTATCATTGCTGAGTTATGCCTGGCGTTCTTTAATTGCCTGCAACAGTGATCTTTCAGCCCAGTATTTGTTAATTTCCAAGAGCAGATAAGCATACAGACATACATGTAAATGCAGCGCTGTCACTCACATCTTTTCCCAGTTTCATAGTGGGGATGCCGTACTGAAGCAGGCCGCCCACACGGTCATTCCTCTCAAAGACAGTCACGAGATGGCCAGCCTGAAGTGTTGGTGAACCAAAATACAATCCCTTCAAATACCACACATGCAGGCAAAGACAAGTAAGAAAAGCAGCTTTAATGTAACAGAATATGTGGAAGGTGTATTACATGAGAGAGGGCATTCTTATGAGCTAAGAGACAAAAAGGACTATGTGCTTTGCTGTGAACACTGATAAAGCATCACTTGGTGATATATACAAATATAACACAGAGCTCAATTTCCACAGTAGTCTCTGTCTTACAATAAAGCTTTGATGTGTTAGTATTCTTTAGCTCAGTGAGGCAACTGTCAGTCTGTCGGTCCTCCTGTGATGTAAGACAATCATTGCTAAGGAAATAAGTTTATAAAACACAATAAAATTTACTCTAGTTAATGCAACCTATACTATAGTTAATGCAACTGTAATTGTTCTGTAATATGGCAGAGTCAAATGCACCTTGTTAAGTTGAGCAGCTGCAGCCAGGCCAGCTGGTCCGCTGCCCACAATGGCCACTTTCTTGCCCGTGCGCTGCGATGGTGGGTCAGCATGGATCCAGCCCTGCTCAAAAGCATGGTCGATGATGGCACACTCAATGTTCTTGATGGTTACTGCTGGCTCATTGATGCCAAGCACGCAAGCACCCTGCAACAAAAGAAAATTAAAGAATGTCAGTTTCAAAACTTTATAGCACTTCATAATGAAATAGTGGAATGCTGCGTGGACTACTAGGCATTTTATTATTATAGCTACGCAGCTCAGACAGCTATGTGGAATTAAGATGCCACAAACTAGCACTCACCGACAGTTGAATTTTTACAGTACAAAAGTAATGCACAGTAATCAATGTAACAAAACCCTCAATATAACAAAAAAATAAAGTATTTAACTTTTTCTAACTTCATGGTCTTATAATACAGCAGAAAACATTGTGAACGCCAGTGGTCATATGATTGAATCAAGTGCAGGCGTTTGTGAATGCACCATGTAAGCGAGATGCTTTCAATGCAGGGTAACCTGCTTAGCATCTGCTGCGGCAGTGGTGTATTTCGAGTTGAATCACGGCCTTGAGATTGCCCAATTCTCAGAGAACATGAGCTGGCAAGATTGGCGAGACTCATATGCACTGGAGGACATGAGATATGTGCTATAGAAACAGCATTGTACTTCATGTAATGCCTCACATCAGAGGCTATATGGTGCTGATGGTGTCGCTGAGTGGCAACGCTTTCAAAGTTAGTGTGTAACAGGAATGAGTTAGCGTAACTGGGTCTGATTGAGCCATGTACTATTAGGTTTTCTTATTTACCTTAATTGCTTACTGCCAATACCTTCTTTCCGTGTAATTGAATGTTTCTATTTGTATTTTATATCATAACAAATTAAACATGACCTTCCTGTTATGATCCCTAATGGTATCGGCAGTATAAATAAATAAAATAAGTATCAAAGTACACAAATTAGGGCAGTGTCAAGCTTGAAGGAAATGTGCAGCTAGACAGCGTTCTTTCTCTTAGCTTTAGTAAGTTTTTCCTTTTGCTCGCGGCTTGTCTTATGCCAGTGGAGTGTACACCAGTGTTGCCTGTACACTTCTGCGATTGTGCTCATGGTCGTCTCTCTGGTGATTCTAACAATGCTCACTATATAGCGTGCCGCCCCGAAAGCCAACGGTTTTCGATGGCCTGTGCGCTCACCCCCTCAAAGTGGATTTAAAAGAAAGGGAAGTGAAGAGAAAAATGTGTCGTAACGGCCTCTTTCTCAGGAGGTCACCTCAACAACGCCACACAGGAGATGGGCAGTGGGGAAGAGAAAGAAATGTGAGAAAGAGAGGTAAAGAGGAGGGTGTCAATGGTGCTTGGTCTGGCCACGCACGAATGCGCATTGCCTTTCAAGGTGTCAGTTTTCCTGTGCGCACCACTCTCAGCACATCCGCTTCTTTTCTCTTTGCCAGGAGCTCATGCAGTGAGCACACTTGGTCACCGCTCGGTCGCACGTACATCAAAATGCATACAGTGCATTCAATTGTAAATTAATGAAATCTTAATAATGTGAAGCTTTGGGCGTTGGCTTAGCATTCGGAAGCGCGAAAAGCGTGAATTCAACGCAGAGACACACTATACACAGACAAGCGCTTGTCTGCGTTTTTTCTTGTGTCCACAAGTTGAATTCACATTGTACAGTCGATCCCAGATATATAGAACTCGAAAGGGATCGCGAAACAGTTTGATATATCGAAAATTCGAACTAGAAATTATGACCTAAATTGAAAAACTTCAGGCCTCTGAAATCGTTACAAGGGCTAAGATAACGATTCGCTCAAAATAAGGTGCGAACTGCAGGTTACCGCACTTTATTTAGTCCGTAAACTTGTCTTGCTTCTCGCGCACTGTGAAGTTCCAGTCATGCTTAATATTGATACGGTATGAGCCGGGCCATGGCTTGGGACAAAAGTAGAGGAAGAGGATGTTAGTTTGTTCGGCCTATGTTCGGCCATGATCGCCTGATCTCGGCTGTAAATAAACATATATAAACTCAATATAACCGTAACAGTTTTATGGTGGAGGTGCTGGGTACCTAACCAAGCAACACGATTCTGCAACAACCTCCCAACGCCGAAGCCGCCGCATTGCTGGACTACCCCCGTTAACGCTGGCAGTCGAGATGTTTCACGGCGAAGACGGAACCCTGAACCCCACAGCTGACGCACTGCACCACAAGTTCCAGCGACACTTTTACTACCGACTTCAGCCGCGGCTAGTCTTTGGCAGCGTCAGCATCTGATAGAGCCCCGTCCTTTCGGGGGCAAATCTGGGGAGGACGTGGACCAGTGGCTCAAAAATTATAAGCGGGTGAGCGACTACTACTCTTGGGACGCTGCAGCTCAGTTGACTATCGTGGTGTTCTTGAGGGACTGGTGCTCACACGGTATGAGAACCATGAGAATGCCCTCACAACGTGGGAACGTTTCGTGTCAGATATCAAGGAGTATTTCAGGAACACCGTGGCAAACAGAAAGCAAGCCGAACAAACGCTGCTGCAATGAGCCCAGGTCCCTGGCGAAGCGTGCGCAATGTATATCGAGGCGATCCTGAAACTATGCAATACCGTTAACTCTTGCAAGTCCAAAAAGGACAAAGTCGGCCACCTGTTAAAGGGTATCGCAGAGGACGTTTACCACTTTCTTATCGGCAAAGACAGCATTGGTACAGTAGCTGATGTCATATGGCACTGTCGCACTTTTGAGACACTGAAGATGAGCGTATTGCTCCTAAATTTGATTGGTTACCTAATGTGACCACGGTAGCGAGTGTTCACAACTACGCACCTTCTGATCTTGTGTCTACGATACGTGAGATCGTGCGTGAACAACTCAGTCGACACACTGGTGCGATGCCTTGTGAAGCTACACCCTTGCCAGTTCCCGACCAGCATTAGCTTCCTGTTTCCATTGCTGCAGCAGGCATCGAGGAGTATGACTATGTTTCTGGCACACCACCAGGGCCGCAGCGCAGCCACTACCAAGACACCAGGCACCAGTGCCGCTTCAGTTACCCTCAACAGCTGGCCGCCGCCTATCAGAACCCGAACGAATATGCACCTGTGTCACCACGCCCTCGCGATGCTTTCCAAAATGCATATTGTCAACCTCCTGTGTGCTACAGCTGTGGTGCTCCAGGACACATTGCTCGATTCTGCCCTCGGCAGAGAGAGATGACCTCAAGATACGAGCCATCGTGAAGACCTCCTCGCGGTGGCCACAGTTATGACTATCCTTGGTGGTCCACGTATCCCAATAAAACCCTACGACAAGAAAGCCAGCGTGGAATCTCCCCAGCTTCTGACCGTAGCTTGACACCTCCGCCTGGCCGAACGCATTGCTCTCCTTCACCTCTACGGCGGCGGTCGCCACCACCACCACTGAGAAACTAGCCAGCGCAGCCGATGGAGGTGTGGTTGCACAACAGGGTTCACCTCGTATACCTCCCCCAGTTACGATGGACAAAAACCGGATATGTGTGTCAATGTGTGCAATGGCTTTAGTGAATACTGGTTCCACAGTTTTTGTTACGAGTGATTCATTTAAAGATAGCTTAGGCTGCAAAGTTATGTTTTCCTATCAGGATTCTGGTAGATTTCGTGGCGTGGGCGGGAACATACTTCAACACGAATGAGTATGTGCCGTCAACGTGTTGTTGGCGGGAAAGGCGTTCCCAACTGAGCTCCCGATTCTGAAACGGTGTACTCATGATGTTATTCTTGGCATTGACTTCCTCCAAGAGTGTGGCGCTTTCGTCGACAGTGGTACGGGTGAAGTTTCTGTTAGCGGTGGTGATATCTCCTCTCATAGCTGCAGTATCGGTTTTTGATGCCGTCGATCAACCTCTCACGGTTCAGTGTGAAAAGAAAGATGTAATAGTGCCTCATTCGATTATTTCACTTACTAATGGCTGCGCGTTTTTGAGGACACTTAATTCTTCGTCTGCGCCAATTATCCTTCCTCTTTCACTACTTTTGTCCCAAACCATGGCCTGGCTCATACCGCATCAATATCATTGAACCTTTTCAAATAAGCGAACTTAGCTCCTTCGGCCACAACATTGATTGACGCAGAACGCCGATGTAAGCTTTGTAGCGTGGCAAAAGCTTGGTTAGCGGTGGCAGCGAAGGCGTTGGCACATTCATAACCGCACGGCTACCCTTCCACTGCACCAGCAACGGCAGCTGAAATCTCAGCATCGATGCAGTCAGAAACGGCAACATCGTCATCTGTACCGTTGAAGTCACTGCTGTCCGAGATGGTGCCCGGAAATGCTGAAAAGTCATAGAGTTCGCTGAGGCACCGTACGCCGTTGTTAGTGGTCATGACACACCCGAAGTCATCACCTGGCCCGAGGGGAACGTTTACAACAGTGTTTTATTTGGTCTCGCTTCAAGTGCCAGTCATAATTTTTATCGCTACGTGCCGGTCAACGTTCAGTTAAACTCCCAAATGAGAATTTATCAGGAACGAGGTGAGAAGTGCATAAGACCGCAAGGCGCAAAAGACGCAACGCCGAGTTCGTCCAAGTTCTCACCGTTGACATGTTGGCGATATCGATGTCACTATAGCTTTGTAGCTGGCGGCCGCTGCTTTTAGCGGCTTTGATGGGAAAAGAAAAAAAAGCGTAGCCTCCAAGACAAAAGTTTTGAAACCGAAAACACTAAAGATACGTGACAAGGTAGCACATCTCGAAGGCCATGCTTTTCAGACTTGCATGCCATGATGCGCTAAACAAGTAAGGGAATGCGAACCACATGCAAACATTGCAACGAGATCGCAGAGTCACTTTCCATTCTCATTTTGGTGCCCTCGGCAATCCGTTTTTAGAAAAACATCATGTCAGCGAGCTAAGACCTGCACATCGAGAATCAAACGTACAGATGTAGCAAGTCCCGCGCAACGAACCAGATCATCGTGATGAAATAGGAACCATTTTTTTCGTCGCTTGCACGCGAAAAAGGATCGTAACTTGTTAGAACGTGGCCTAAAGTTATCAATATTTGCTAGGAAAAATACACTTTCTGGGCTTCGGCGCGGCGTAGTGTTCGATATAGCGGATGTCCCGCTAAGCGGGAGTTCGATATACGGGTACACCGGTCCCATTCTTTTGCATGGGAGCTCCAAGGGGATTTTTCAACTGTTCGATAGAGACAATTATTTTATATATGCGAGTTTGATATGTCCGGGATCGACTGTACTTCATAACGTATATTAATAAGCGTTGTGTATGTATTGTATATATAACAAAATTGTCAATCAATAGATGATGATAGAGGAATGTGTATGAAAGATGCACAGGTTATTTGATCATATCAGAGCAAGCTCCTCTAGCTAACATCATTCGCTTGGTGTATATGGCAGTGATTTTTCTCTCTCCCTTTCCTCCTCTCTTCTTCAGTACTTTCGTCTTTTTTCTCTCTATTTATTCATATTTATTGCTATGTATTTTTTTTCCTATCTTTTCTTTCCTTTCTCTCTCTTTGTCGCTTACTGCCTCTTTTTTCCAGTTTTACACATGCTTTTGCCTGCATTACGCCAAGCAATGACCACAACCCAGACACCTAAAGTGCTCCCCGCTTAATATGTGTCCTGCCTAAACTATGATTTTATGATTTAATGGCTGCTCCTATCATACAAGAAAGGGGTAGCCATGTAGAACCAATACCATTCTCCAAGTATAATCAATACAATTCAAGTCAACATCCAAATACTCACCTCGCATGGAGCAGGGCACACGCGGCCAGTGAACTCTGGAAAGTTGTTTGTCTGCAGCAGCTGCGCAAGGGCCTCCTTCCAGTCTTGCTGTACAGAGATGGAAGAGCAAGTGCGAGAAACAGTGCGAATAGTCGGTGTACGAAGTTGCCAGCGACAACTCGGGAAGGTCATGAGGACCGTGAAAGCTTTCCATAACACATGACAGCCAGCCATTAGCTGTAAGAGTGAGTTAGCACTTGGCCAGCGCCACCTTACCACAACTCTCTAACAGTAGTGCAGCTAGAATTTTCTTTCCTTTTCAGGCGAGGAAGGATTCTACCAAACAACCATACTTCAGTTCAATAAGGTGGAATGCTGGGCCAGTTGGTAAAAGATAATGTGGAAATATATGAGCGCACAAGGTAGAAGGAAAAGCACTTGACAGGAAAGACGCTAACTTATAACTAAACTTTTATTAAAAAACATTCATTGCACGAGAACACAAATGCGCAGGCGCAACCAACTATCACTTCAAGGTTCCACCCCCCTCCCCCAAAAGAAAAGAAGGCATACGTTTATCTACTTCAACAACTCTAAAAAGACCCCTCTTTTTCACTTATTGCTACCAAAGGAACACTGATACACGTGCTTGCGTTCGCCCTAATCTGTTCTGCTTCATGATTTCTCTGGTCAGTTTGTGTTTTGATTTGCCCGGAATTCTCGTGCTGCCAAACTGCAGATTGCACCCACAATCCCTGCAGTGCATTGACAAGTGCGTGCCACCTGCGAGAACCTTCAAGGACGTCGCATGTTCTTGGAGTCAATCATTTAAACAATGTCCCGTCTGGCCGATGTACACTTTCCCGCAGCTCAAGGAGATTATGTACACAGCCCCTGAAATACACAGAAAAAACAGCGTGGCATGTTTGCTCGGCACATTTCAGGGGTTGTGTACATAATCCCCTTTAGCTGCGGAAAAGTGCACATCGGCCAGACGGAACGTAGTTTAAATAATCGACTCTGAGAACATGCGACGTCCTTGAAGGTTTTCGCAGGTGGCACACACTTGTCAATGCACTGCAGGGATTGTGGGTGCAATCTGCAATTCGGCAGCACGAGAATTCTGGGCAAATCAAAACACAAACTGACCAGAGAAGTCATGAAGCAGAACAGATTAGGGCGAACGCAAGCACGTATATCAGTGTTCCTTTAGTAGCAATAAGTGAAAAAGGGGGGTCTTTTTAGAGTTCTTGAAGTAGATGAACGTTTATTTTCATTTCTTTTGGGGGAGGGGGTGGAACTTTGAAGTGATAGTTGGTTGCGCCTGCGCGTTTGTGTTCTCGTGCAATGAGTGTTTTCTAATAAAAGTTTAGTTATAAGTTGGCGTCTTTCCTGTCAAGTGCTTTTCCTTCTACCTTGTGCGCTCATATATTTCCACATTATACTTCAGTTCGTTTGCTTGTGCATGCGTATTTGTATACACAAGGAACAGTGAAAAATCACCAGGGGGGAAGATTATACCTATCATGATTTCCTTTATTTTTAGTGCTCAAATGTTATAAGTCATTATGGTAAAAGTGTTCATAGGCTTCAAATGTAGCTGCAATAAATACAGAAATTGGTCTCAACGGCTCAATGTGTCATATACACACACCGAAATAAGAAGAGCGTGCGGGGGGGGGGGGCGGCACTGAGCAAGCCTCTTTCGGGCGGCATCATGGTAGGCGGAGCCCCCACGCGCGGGCCCAGCAGAATATATCTTCAGAGATTGGTTTAGGTTCTCACCCACTGCCAAAAGACTATTGGTTGTCTTATCTAGCAGCTATTTCACAGGGGACTGTTTTATGTTCATTTCTTTTTCTTTCTTGCTATTAAAACTCAGATCATGGGGCAGGGACAACAAGGGAGTCTGGCGCCGAGGTTGCATTGCGAACATATGTCGAAACACTCAATAATCACAAACGTTTTGGCTGATGGGCCAACCTTCGTCAGCGTGACGAAATGACGTCACTGTGCATCACATTGACATCACTTCACACTGGCAAAGGCTGGCCCACATGCCAAAACGTTTGTGTTTATTAAAAGTGTTTCAACGTATGCCCTGCTTTCTTGCTTCCAGAGAGAGAGAGAGAGAGAGAGAGAGAGAGAGAGAGAGAGAGAGAGAGAGAGAGTGTGTGTGTGTGTGTGTGTGTGTGTGTGTGTGTGTGTGTGTGTGTGTGTGTGTGTGTGTGTGTGTGTGTGTGTGTGTGTGTGTGTGTGTGTGTGTGTGTGTGTGTGTGTGTGTGTGTGTGTGTGTGTGTGTGTGTGTGTGTGTGTGTGTGTGTGTGTGTGTGTGTGTGTGTGTGTGTGTGTGTGTGTGTGTGTGTGTGTGTGTGTGTGTGTGTGTGTGTGTGTGTGTGTGTGTGTGTGTGTGTGTGTGTGTGTGTGTGTGTGTGTGTGTGTGTGTGTGTGTGTGTGTGTGTGTGTGTGTGTGTGTGTGTGTGTGTGTGTGTGTGTGTGTGTGTGTGTGTGTGTGTGTGTGTGTGTGTGTGTGTGTGTGTGTGTGTGTGTGTGTGTGTGTGTGTGTGTGTTTTTGTGTTTGTGTGTGTGTGTAGAGAGAGAGAGAGAGGAGGGGAGAGCACCGCTATCTTCTTTTGTAGCACAAGTGTTAACGAGACCTATGAAATTGTGCTACAATTAATGTCCTTTCAGATACCAGCTTTTTTTTGTGGTGGGATGACAGAGCAATCCTAAATACAATACATTTTAAAGAACACTATAGTTTTCTGAGGTTGCAGCCTGAATGTGGGAAGAGGACGCACATTACACATGTAGAAAATCAACGTAAGTTGAAATGAGATTTGGCAAAAAAAATGATAATATACGATTGTACTTTTGTGATCAACTCATGCCCACTGAGCTTGGCAATGAATGGTAATTCTGTGTATTTTGCATTTTATATACAGTTGGCACTCTTCCATGTCTGCTAAGATCGCTGGTTATGATTACTGCATGTCCCAGTTATGCATGTACATGTTCATCTGTAGGGCTTTTTGTTCTGGGTCTTTTTGTTTGCCACTTGTTTTGCGCCAGTAAAAAATGGCAGGTAACTTTCTTTCACAAAAGTTGAGGGAGTAGGCAACAGTTTCTGCTACAAGAGCTGGTCAAAGACCGATAGCACAGTAGATCTTTCACACAGAATGGAAAGTAATTCACAATATTTCAAAGGATACCCAGAAAGCTAATATGAGCAATCAGAAAACACAAACAGCTCTTCAAGTAAGTGCGAACAATACAGTACATCTTAGAATGGTGTCTCACCCGGTAGACGAGGTCATTCCACTTGGGGATGATGTTGCCCAGGGGGCAGCCGTGAGACGATTGGCAGAATGGAACGCCACATTCCATGCACCTGCAAACAGTCGTGCATTATTCATGTAGCCCACTTGGCCTCCCCGCACACATAAAAAAGTTGCCTCGATCTCATCTTACGTCCAATTTCTTCCCCTTTCTTTTTGCAATATTTAAAAATTGCGATATTTAAACATTAGCTATTTATTTCTTCAAAGAAAGAAAAGTAATAACATAGTTTCACACTCTGCAGCCACAGTCCATACCCAGTAACAACCGAAAGGGGTTCAATGCAATGGCCTTCACAGAAACTGTGGCACACTTTCACAGCTGTGCTAGCTGACATCTGCTCTAATCTAAAACTGAGTACTTTTACTCGGCTAACGTAAATAATAAGCTTAAGAAAAAAATATTTTTGGCTTTCACTCTAAACATCTCTGGCTACATTGATATTGAGAAACTTGGTAAATTCTGCCATAATGTCCAGGTTTTACAATGTGAAATCAGAAACACAGTGTTATGTTATACCTGAATAGCAAAATTAATAATCTTAAACACAAAAAAGCACTTGACATCATGGACTCACAAGGTTGCTGTGCACCCTATAAAGGGACACTTTATGTAAACAACAATTATTGTCAAATTGAGAGGCTAATGTCTGATGACATCCAAACTGTCACAATATTCAACCGAAATAGTCTACTAATCTAAAAGTTAAGGAAAATGTAATGCACAATATGCATGAATGAGACATTTTGTGATGAGCCCGATGTAATCCCAGAGTAGAATTAATCACCAGTTCGCAAACTACTTCCATCTAATTAAACTTGAACCTACTGTGTAGCTGAGGCCCATAGTCTGAAGTGTGGGTCAGGTTTGGGCTTTTGAGTAGGTCTTGCCATAAATAATGTAATTGTTAGGGTTTGACATTCCAAAATCACCATATGATAATGAGAAACACTGTAGTGAAGGGCTCCGGAAATTTCGATCATCTGGGATTCTTTAACGTGCACCTAAATCTAAGCACACGAGCCTCAAGCATTTTCGCCACTATCGAAAATGCAGCCGCCGCACCCGGGACTCGATCCTGCGACCTGCGGGTGAGCAGCACAGTGCCTTAGCCACTAGACCACCATTGTGGTTGAGTTGGTCTTGGCTTGTGGAATGCTTTAAGACTCGGTGTCAGCTACTCTGAGATCTGTGGGTGACAAAACTGATGGGCACTCAAACTTTGGCAAAGACAATTGAGAAATAATTTCACTACTCGATGAACTCGCTTTCCTGGCTATGAATAAAGCAGTGCCTTTTTTCTGAAGTCTCACATTGAATCCATTGTTTTATTTTTTGCCTTGTAAATAACCCATCAAGTTACAGTACCTACACTATTAGAACTTAAAAAATATGATGCTATTTCTGCTTTGACAAGTGCAAAGCACTTGACAGGGACCCAAGGCTACCGCAGAAGTTGTAAAATAAAGCGAGGTCTGTGATACAGCTAGGGCTCCATGTTTTCGAATAAGCATGAAAAAGTCTGATAAAAGACTTTGTGTTAAAATTCTTGACAATTTGAATTTATTTGATGAACTCTAATTTTAACAGCCAACATGAGCCTGTTGCGTTCGTTACAAAATGGGCATATTCTAAACAGCTGATGATTGATATGTGGGGTTTAACATCCCAAAACCACCATATGATTATGAGAGACGCTGTAGTGGAGGACTCTGAAAGTTTCAACCACCTGGAATTCTTCATTGTGCACCCAAATCTGAGCACACAAGCCTACAGAATTTCCGCCTTCATTGAAAATGCAGCCACTGTAGCTGGAATTCGATCCTGCGACCTACGGGTCAGCAGCCGAGTACCTTAGCTAAGCAGCTGTTGATACCTCCTATCAATGTTATCTCATAGACCGTACCCAGTGCAGACTTATACAAGGGTTTAACGTGCACGAACTGAAAGACATCAATGTATTAAGACCCACGGGAGCGCAAAATGACACTCTTATAAATGGTCCCCTGGTGGCACGGGGGCAAGCCAGACGACATCTAATATATGAACTAGGCAAAGCATGCTTGCATCTATTACAACAAGCTCTGAAATTTCAATATGCACAAACAAACGTATTTTGCATTCAAGCATTTGTGCTTGTGTTAATGTGTTCAGACCTCCCAAGCAACTAAAATACACTTCATGTTGCCTGACGTTTCAGCATTCAGATATGATTTCAATTAAGATACTGGAGTCTTGAAAGTGGTAGGAAACTATGCTCTAAATTTCGGAGAATACGAAATTTAATGAAAAATAATGTACAATAAAAGCCGAATTTCTACCAAAAACAAAAAAAAAAACTTCCAAAAAAAGACTTTTTGAAGTTCCGTAAAAATAAACGCCAAAAATACTGAGTACTAGATACAACCCATGCATGCACGCATATACACGAGATGGCTGGATAAATGTTTAAGACTTACTGCCGCCTGACAAGTTCCTAGAGCACTGAACTATAAGGCGCATACCTCGCAGCCTGGACTCGGATGTTCTTGCGGACTCCCTGTCGATTGTAGATCTCCTTCCAGTCCTGCATGCGCTGCATTGCTGGCCGGTATGGCTCTGTTTCACGCTTGTACTTCATGAAGCCCCTGCACAACAATGCACAACAGTGTGCCGAAGCAATGAGCTGTTCGTATCCTACTCACTTAATTACAACAAGCCTTTGTCTAGCACTTTCTTGTTGCCACATGCTATACAGTGCTCTGATGGCATAAAAATATGTACAATGTTGGTATACATATAAGCATTAATGTTGGTATACATATAAGCATTATAAGTTGGTATACTAAGTAGTTCCCATAACTGAGAAAGTGTCACACAGGCGTGTACATTTCTCTGCAAGAATTACCGTATTTACTCGCATAATCCTCACACTTTTTTTGGCGGGAAACCGATGCAAAGTTGGGGGGGTGCGAGAATCACGCGGGGAAAACTTTCCACGAAAACGTAAAGTGCAAAAAAGAAAACGAAGTGGCTGCAAATCAGGATTCTCACACCAGCAACTAACAGCAAGCATTGAGAAGTACTAATGAAAATGTAACTCAACATTAAAAGCACTGGTTCAACACAAGGCAAGATTTATTTGCAATACTAAAAGTGCAAGCAAATAGTCGAGAATTAGAACACCATACGCAAAGCTTGTGGGTGTTGTGGCTGTAGCGGTAGCATTCGTCGCGCAACAGGAGCCCTCAAAAGATAAGCATAGGACGTCAGTATTGGGCTGATGGCTATTTAATAGAATCGTCTGCAGTTTCCTTCTGAAGAACTAATGTTTACAATCAATCCCAGTTTTAGGCACACAGCACGCCCAACGCGTCTTGGTAGCTTTCAGCAGCCATCACCAGTAGCGAACACAAAACTCGGTAGACTCCGAAGGGCCTACTGACGGCCCTGTTGTCGTTGTTTAGTGCACGATCTATCACTTTCAACTTGAAAGCAGCTGTGTAGCTTCAGTGTCGCCCCACAATGTGACAAGATTACCAACACAACATACAAAACACGCCGCAACGCGCACTTGCCACTTTGGCTTGGCTTGAATTAGATTGAATCTCCGTGCAGTAATAGTACACTTGATACTTAAGAGATGGCGCCAGATGACGCGCGCTATTATTATCAGTGGCTGGAATGAGCAGACGATGTTATTGCGGCAGTTTTCGGTGGTGCGATAATAACTCGAGGAAAAAAAAAGTATTTTTGTTAGGCGATGTTGGGGGTGCAAGAATTATGCGAGTGGAGGATCAAGCGAGTAAATATGGTAACTACATCCACCACAGCAGAACATAAAAATTAAGTTATTTTTTGAAATAAAAACTACAAACTAGTTTGGACCCATACAGCCTACAGATACTTCAGTATTCTCCATTCAATGTCTCATCAATCAGAGGCGATTGTCAAGAGCAGTGAAAGTAGGCATGTGCCATGATGTGTAGTGCAACACAACATTTACATAACCAAGAAGGTGTGAAGAGAAAATTTTCTCTTGCAAAAAAAAAAAGTTCTGGCTATGTCTCTGCAACATACTGAAGTGTGCAAAAAAAAAAAAAAGACACCGATTAACCCACCTCACCATTCTGCCAGTGCGTTAAATGCGATCACAGAAAACGTGCAGCAAGGGCCGTACCGGATCTTGTCGAGGTTCTCCAGCTGCTTCTTTTTGGCATCGCCGTCGGCCACCACTTCTTCAATGTCGCACACTCTCTCGGCTGGAGCAGGTGCAGCCGGAGCAGGTGCAGCCGGAGCAGGTGCAGCCGGAGCAGGTGCAGCCGGAGCGACTCGGTCGTTCTGCGTGGAGAGCGCAGCCTTCTCTTCGGCCATCTGCTTCAGTGCCCGCTGGTACTCCTTGGGGAACACCTGTGCAATGGTCATCATCTTTGTTGTCACCATCACAACAGTTGACCTACTCAAGTCTAGGAACAAGACAACAAGCTCATACAACAACCTAACCAGTCTTGTAACAGCTCACCACACCATCTAATATTGTGCACCACCGCAGCCAAAATTAGATCCTGTGACCTGCGGGTCAACAGCCAAGTACCTTAGCGACACAACATGTAATGTTGCAGTAATACCGTATTTATTCGCGTAATGAACACACTTTTTTCTCCTAGAATAGGAGCAAAGTTGGGGGGTGCGTTTATTACACAGGGTAAATTTTATGAAAATTTCTTCGGGAGAGGAAAAAAAATACGGTAATGCAAAACAAAAGTTAGGTCTCTTAGCCTTTCGCAATTTGCATACCCGTACACTGTTTAGAAACAGCTTCATTGTTGCACTTTACTCATTTTGGGTGGTTTATGGCAGTATCTTCTGCAAGCTGTCCCTGGGACACCCACGCATGCCATAAAGAGGCTTTGCGACTATCTTCTTTCGCAATTGTTTAACCACAACAGTGGTATCTGCTTGTGATCTCGAAGGGCGCCCAAAAGCCTGCACTCAAGGGGGAACAGGGAATGAAGGGACAGTTAGAGTGAAGAAAAAAGAAAGTAGGCTAAAAAAGAAAGAGGGGGGGGGGGGGTCGCAGGAAGCAACCAACATCGCTTGGCAACTGGGCAGCTTGGTGACCTTCTGCGATGTCTCTACACTTGCACTGCTGGTGAACCCCTGCTGTAGCACACAGATAAGAGGAGGGGGGACCTGCCCTACACAGATAGAAAGATAGAATGAAAAGCAATAGGCACACGGCAATGTCCGAAGGGGGAGAGGGAGCCAGCCGAGGGGGTTGAGGGGATCCGCAAGGTAATAAAAAACTGAAGAGAGCCAACTGGTGAGGAGGCACCAGGTGTCGGTTAGCGGGACTGCAGCAGATGAAAGTAGGGTATGCATTTATTACAGATAGAAAGAAAAGTAATAGGGCACGCGGCAATGAGCAAAGAGGGGAAGGAAGGGAGCCGAAGGGGTTGAGGGGGATTTGTAAAGTAATCAAAAACGGAAAAGATCCAACGGGTGAGGAGGCGCCAGGTGTCGGTTAGTCAGACTGCAGCGGATGAGTGTAGGGTGTGCCTTTGTTAAGCGAGGGGAAAAAAATCCAAATCTTGGCGACTGAAATTGGCGGTGCATTTATTATGGGAGTGCATTCATCACGCGAGTAAATTTGATAATGAATGGTACAAGCGTACATTGAAAACGGATATCAGAACATGTGATTATGATGACTTCATGATTTAAAGCAGGCCACCCACTACAGAAGGCATGCATTTTACTGCGCTTTTTTTCCTAAAGGGGCTCTGAAACACTTTCAAGTAACAATGGAATGAATTCACTGGGAGAGCTTATTGTCTCACGAATTCAACGCCACAAAAGTTTTAGAAATTCGTCCAGTGGGAGTGGAGTTAAAAAGGTTTATCGCATGCTGCAATTGCATTCTCTCTTCTCTCATCCCGATGAAAGAGCTGGAAGCTAAGCAGGGAGAGATTGCAGAGCCACAGAAAAACATCAAGCACACCTCGTGACCTTGAGCAATTTTTTTCTTTTTTTCTTTGAATGCGCAACTTTTTCAGTGTGATCGCACGCGAACGTGTGGACAAGTAGCAGCTTCCCGAGGCAATCTCTATAACAAGCGAGTTGCGATGTTCAAATCAGCCAATGACTCATAGATGGGCCGTTGACGTCAAATTTTTGAGCATATAACGTGATTTGTCAAGGGAAGAGAAAGCAATTTTTAGCCGACTTTGATAAATTATTTTGAATACCAGACTGTGTGCTGTGGTATAATATTTGGCTCGCATGTTGTCAGAAGCGTGATCGGCAGCATTTTCTGACCATGCTCAAAAAGTGTTGCAGGGCCCCTTTAAGCCCACTTAGTGAGTGCATAGCAAGCTCAAAAATATTCACCCACAGAATTGAGCGTGGTTTAAAGCATGCTTCCTGTATAACAATGCAGGCGTATGTAAAAGCTTCATTGACACAAGGCATTTTGAACTCAGTATGCACTATAGGGACAGGATATCTCTATCGCATTCAACTGTTAAAGGCGAAGCCTTTCGCCTAAGGGTCGCCCAATTTTTTTTTTATTGCTGAAACAAATTCTTCAGACTATTATATTTAAGAAAAAATTGTCAGAGACTTTTTTGAGTGACCGTAAATTGACAAAAAAATTTCTTGTGTAGCACATGTTTTTTTCATGAGCAACAGGAAAATAAATTCTAAAAAAAAACCTAAAGAGCTGTTAGAAAATGATGCACTGCAATAAACACCTGTGTAGTTCATATACAAAAATAAGTGGATATAGAGGCATCGTGTGGAAACACAGAGAGAAAGAACCCCTTTTTATCCACTCACATCGTCTCGCCCATTTTTGAAATTTCACTCGCTCATGAACATCTGAATCTTCATTTGTAACTAATGCCTCGCATGACGGACCAACATTTACAGAATGGGATGCTAATTCGTCAGTTGAGCGGTAGTTTGGAGGAATCACCCCTAGACTAACTTTTTCAAGAGAGAAACTGGCATTTACTTCCATAACGTAAGCAAACTGCACGAGTGAGCACACTGAAGAAAATTGGGTAGTTGTGGGTGTATCTGAAAAGCAAAATAAGTCTGCAGCGTATATTAATCCTTTGTCTTTGTGCCAACAAAAAGGAAGTGGTTTTTTGCAAGTCCTCAAAACAGGTAACACACCTACAGTGGCATCGTTTGTGTCAGTTCGTGCCTGCACAAAACAAATGTGATTGTCTACCAGAGAGTAATAAACAAAACAGTACCTAGTATGTCACCCTGCGAAAGATTTAAGAAAAAGCCATCAATTTTGCAGGCTTGGTAAATGGAAACTGCCAGAAAGACAATACAAAGCTAACCTGCAAACTGACGTAGTAGAGCATAAAAAACAAACGGTGAAGTATCAGTGGCAGAGAAGAATACCACGTATTCCTGCAATATGGCAGTGCGTCAAGCAAGAATAATGATCGAAAAAGTCGTGTGTTCCAAACATGCACGCAATGACATACAATCGACTGACTTCTGGCTGTTCGAGATTACATACATGTACGTCTCTCAGCTAGGCTTGTGCTAATGTTTTAATGCTGCAAATATTCCAACAAATATTACTGCATTCGAATTCACTTCAATTTAAAATTAAAATACTGAAAATATCGAAGTATTCTGAAAGGAACAAATAAAAATTTATTAGTAAGCATGTAACCTCCTGTAAAGGTGGTTTCACTACAACACAGAGTGCTCAACCGTGAAAGCATTTACTGAAGAAAACTTTGCACTGCCGTGAAGCCAAACTTCTTGGTCAAATGGACAAATTAGCCTCGCATCGTTTCATCATTTTTTATTGCGAGAGAAATTATATGGACACCCTCGACTGAACTTTCCCACCGGCGTCGACGTGGGCATCGCTGTCACTCACCGTGTATGTATATGTATCTATCTATATGAAAACACAAGAAAGAAAAAATTCCAGAAAAAGGCTGGCACGCGGAATCAAACTTGGGACCTCTGAAACGTGAGTTCGAGGCATTAACCACTAAGCCAAAGAACTGCGTGTCCTTCAACATTGACATGGCAAGTTATTTATATCTACTACTTACCGCTGGTGACGGGCATCTCTGTGGGGAACAATCGTTTCTTCAGCATTACCAGCAAGATGGCGCTATAAAGGCGCGTCGCCACATCGTCCTGGCGCGGCAGCGTGTGCTCTCATCTTGCCTTGCGGAGAGAAGGGGGTAAACCTAAAGCCCATGGACGCTCACTCGCGTGCCCTTATCTCGTGGTGGAGAGAATTGTATGTCTTGGCTGGCCTTTGGGTTTCATCAGAACGATTATGTTGTTATTGGGCGCACAATGATCACTGGAATTGTTGCACAGTCTCCGTTTGCGAAAAGAGTGCACTTTTCAGACACAGCGAAGTGACAACTGAGATGATTATTTGCATTCATTTGTGCCTGTGAGTAGTTTCGTGAGCTATTTGTGTGTGAGAAACACGGGGCACGATTCAATCTGCTTGACATTCTGCGTGTGACCTTCTAATTTGTTGTTACTGCATTCATTGCTTCTTCTTTGCGGCAAAGCTGTGACTTTTTTTTTTAAGTTTAAAAGGCTTGCTATACCGGCTTATGTGCTCTAAGCATAGTACATTTTAAAATGTAACATGCTCTACAGCAGTGGCTCGCAGTCATGGATGTGTCGGGGACCCCTTGTGGACTGAAGGAAGGTGATAGGGGACCCCTTGCAGTGGAGGGGAGGGGAGAGGGTACGTAGGTAAATTAACACAACTGGAACTTGAAAGAGGTGCCTTTCATTGCTACCAAAAGCATCAAACAAACGTGCAACATCACTTCATTTTGGACAGTTCATTAATACGTGGCACAGTCACACCTAAAGAAAAATGCAGGTGATGGTTTCGCGAATCATAGAAATGGCTTTGCGGACCTTGTAGGGTCCGCGGATCCCCATTTGAGAAATACTGCTTTACAGGATTTGCATTCTTCAGAAAGTCAAGTCCTGCTGCTGTTCAAAGTTGTTTCCACTTTCCTTGAACCAGAAAAAGTAGCATCGGCCGAGGCCTTGTTTCAGTTTTAAAAAATACTGTGCAGGCTAGTTGAGTCATGAGAGATATGTGCATTTTCTTTATAAAATGCGATATATATACTATTCAAATTCGTTTAGAAATGATTCAACTAAAGTCACTATTGGCTTTGAACTTAAAATTCACTATTTGTACAAGCCTACTTTTAGCTTAAAAGCATTGATATGAATGCAGATGAATATGTCTGAGAATTAGAGTGGAAAGAGTGTGTTTGTTACCCCATGTTCAGATACAGTAAGTGGTGTACAGATATTACTACAGAGCTAGTACAATGACCATGGAGCACCCATTTCCAATGCAACAAGTGAATATATCTCCTTCCACTTAATTTTCTTTCATGTCTCCTAGCCCACCTAACACAATGCATTCTTATGGTTGCAGAACTAAGCACTTCAGCTATAAATTATGTGAGGGTGGCCGAGAGAGGACGTTACGTGACGGCGCCATCATCATCATCGGGACTTGGCCCAGAGAGGGCACTACGCGAGGGCACCATCTTTATCATTGGGATGAAGCGAAGAGGGCCTAGGGTTGCGTGTGGGGAATAAAGCAGTTCGGCGTGGTCGTCGAGAGTCGCAAGTTCGAAGCGGTGTGTTGCGAGTGATTTAGGCTTAGTTCGTGACAAGTCAGGAATCGTGCGAGATGGCTTCAGGCTCGACAACAGCAGTGGATGACATGCCTAGGCTCCAACGAGTCATTCAAAACCTGTCGCTGGGCACCGACGGCTCCGCAATGGAGCGCGATAGAACAAATCGCGGCGGTCTTGCGCGATCGAGTGATGGCGACGCCGCTGCCCACAGCTCCACGCATAGGAGCATGGACTGTGATCGCAAACACTGGCCCAGTCCCTCGGGCCACCGCGACGAATTTGCGCCTTGGCTCACCGCTGTACACCTCCCCCACTACTCAGGTGTTAGAGACTTGCGGTCACCGGAGGAGTTTCTTGAATGAACGCCTGGAAAACTTCTGCCTCGTGACTAGGGTCGCCGCCGATGAGCAACTGACTCGTGGTACCGGCCGCCCTCGAGGGCAGCGCGAAATTGTGGTGGCAGTTCGTGTGCAGGTTCGACTTCTGTGAGCAAATTCACTGCCGCCTTCCGCTCCAAGTTCTCGTCGATTGACGCGAAGGGTGTCCTGAAGGCGGAGCTCGAACAGCACACGCACCAACCAGAAGAGAATTTGAAGGAGTTTATTTATGCGATCGCTGCGTTTTAGGACTGCATAAGGGAAGAGGTCTCCAAAGCCAAGAAGGTACAGCGCATACTGAGGCAGATGTGCCCTCAGCTGCAAGATTTGGCGGAGGAGCTGCAAGATTTGGCGGAGGGGCGTGCCTACAACAACCTTGCCGAGTTAGTGAAAGCAGCCAATGGCTTAATGAAGCGGGCTTGGCGTCGCCTCCAATACAGACCACCACCACTTCGAGCAACCAAGTAGCCAGAGATCTGACATTCCACCCTAGCCCGGCCCTCAACCATCGCTCACTGCCGCAGCCGAACACTATAACAACCATCACTCACTGCCGCAGCCGAACACTATAACGACGGTGCCGTTCTCCTCGTCCGCTGCTGCTCCACCGGTGCTGCCAACTTATCCCTGGCCACTGCATCCAGCTGCACTGGAGCCGCCCAGCACTCATGCGACGCAGCACCTCCGTTCTCACCCTACCGTCTGGGACCAAGGTCACAGCAGGAGCCCATGAGTGGAGCAATGCGTGTGCAGTGCCATCGCTGTGGTGGATTCGACCACATGACCACATTTCTCGTTACTGTGCCACGGGTCAACGAATGGGGCCACCTGTTTGCTTCCGGTGCCAGCGATCGGGTCACCTGCAAGCAGAGTGCCCAGGAAACCAGTGGCAGTAGGCGCTGCCCCTGCGGGCACCTACGGCAGTGTGCACCAAGTAGTGACCACAGCCGGTGGCAAAGAGCCCCTTATAGACGTACATATCGGGTCGTCGACATTCAAGGCTCTGCTAAACACAGGCTCAAGTGTAAGCTTCTTCAAACCGCCCGCCGCCGCCGCGTTGCAAGCTTCTAGAGCCAAACACAAGGCGGACGTACGTGTGCTGCGTTTGGCATCAGGCTGGTCACAGTCAGCCACGTCTCTTAAAGTGTCGGATCGAGTGGGCTGCTGGCTGTCACAGACAGCAGTTTTCGTGCGTTCCTGACCTGTGCCGCAACGTTGTCCTTGGTAGGAATTTCCCGATGGTGAGTGGCATCTCTCTGCACATGTCACTTGGTGGCTGGACTGTCGGCACAGAACCTCACAGAATAGTGCCCTTTGTCAAGGCCGTTAAGGAACAGCCAGAGGCAGTGGATGATTTTGGAGACAGTCTGCGGTGCATTTTTGCTGAGGGTGATGCCAGTGTGTGTGTCAATGTGCTGGACGCGACTGCAGCCTGCAATGTGGTCATTCCCGGCCACTCACCGGACCTAGACCCACGCATGAAACACGTTTTAGAAGAGTTAAGTGAAATCTTGACCACCACTCGGGGCTACACAAGCCTAGCAGAGCATCGCATAGACATGGGAGACAACCCACCTGTTCGATGGAAGCTGCGACCAGTGAATGCAAAGAAGCAGGCCACCATGGACAACTGCATTCATAACCTGCTAGCACAGAACCTCATCCACCCTAGCGAAGGTCAGCATACCAGTGCTCCAGTCCTGGTCGAGAAGTCTGGTGGCTACCGCATGGCTGTGAAATACTGCCAGCTGAATGCACGCACTAAGGTGCCAGTCTACCCCATCACCAAGACTGATTGGTTGCTGGCACAGCTGGGACGAGCCACGTGGTTCTGAAGTTTTGACCGCTCACGGGTTTTTTTTTTTTTTTTCAAATCCCTGTTGAAGAGCAGGATATTCCAAAGACAGCGTTCATTTGCCATCGGGGAACCTTCAAGTTCATGAGAGTGTCTTTTGGAGTTGCCGGAGGTGATGGGCCGACTAATAAAGGGAATCAATCACCAGTTCACCAAGGCGTTTCTCGATGATGTCCTGGTGTATTCGCAGACCCTGGAGGATCATCTCGAGCATGTTCGGGAGGTGTTGAAGCGAATGAGCTTGGCACAGCTAACCATCAACCCAGAAAAGGTGCACATGTGCTGTCAATACCTGAAGTTCTTTCGCCATGAAATATCGCCCGGGCAGTGTAGGCCGGCCACAAGGAAAAAGTGCGTGCGGTGCTGGACTATAGTCCACCAACAACACTCAAACAGCTGTAGGCCTTAATTCTTAGGACTAGCTAGCTATTACAAAGAGTTCATACCTCAATTTTCTATCACTGCACGTCCACTCACAGAACTCCTTAAGAAAAACCAACGTTGGCAGTGGGAGCTACAGCAAGAGGAAGCCTTTAGAGCACTTAAGCAGTCCCTGGCCAACGATGTCATTGTAAACCTACTGGACCTCAACAGACCATTCGTGGTGAAAACAGACGCCAATGAAGTCGGCATCACAGCGGTGCTTTTGCAGGCAGACAAGAATAATGCTCCATTGTGACCAATTAGCTTGATTAGCAGAGTCCTCACTGAGGCAGAGAAGCGCTATACAGTGCAAGAATGCGAGTGTCTGGCTGTGGTGAGGACAGTGGACAAGCTACGACCATACCTACCCCCAAATGCAGAGATGTTACTTGACTCGTACTTGACTCGTTCTTGACTCAAGGCAGTCTTGCCGCTCGCCATAAATCGTTCTCGAACTTGCGGACGACTTGAAGGCGACTTGGCTCAGTCGAAGTCAGGACAAGTTTCAAGTCAGCTGCGGGGCTAGCTTGAAAGCGACTTCATGCGTTATTCCAACATGGCCACCTCTCAAATGGATGTCGCGCGGAGGGTGGCGGCTTTTGAGTTTGCTTGCCTCGCCATAAGCGTAGCATTTTCTGAGGCGCACTGCCTGCCGAAGGTTCTTGGACCCGCTTTACGTGACCAAGGAAATCCGATGGAGTTCTACGACGAGGAACAATTCCATGCTCGATACAGATTCACGGAGAACGCGGTGCGGCAGCTGCTGGGTATGTTGCCGCTCCATGAAAGTGGAGACAACCGAGGACAGTCTGTGCCTCCAGTGTTACTGCTACTGATGGCTCTCGGGTTTTACGGCGCTGGCACATTCCAAACAGTCACCGGGAATCTCTTCAGCATTCCGCAGTCGACAGTTTGCCGTGCAATAGGAAAAGTTACGCTACTCATCGCAAAGCACCTGTGCGCAATGCTAGTGCGCTTTCCGCAGCCGGCAGCACTTTCTATACTTATGCGGGACTTTTATGAAGTGGCTAAGTTCCCTGGTGTTACAGACTGTGTCGACTACTCACACGTGCGTATTAATAGCTTCGGTGGGGACGACCCCGAAGTGTTCCACAACTGCAAAGGCCATTTCTGTTTTTTTCTTAAACACGATGACAATTTCCGTCTTTTTCGGTACAAAATTGACTCAGCGCTGTGTCTGTGTGCCTCGTCTATCCTTTCGTCCCGTCTAGGCCGCTGTTTCTCGCTCAGAAAGGCATCGCTTGTAGCACAACGCTACGTAAAATTCCGCACATATAAAAAAGAGGTGACCCTATCACGGGTTTTTTTTTCCGCTTCACCATAATGCAGCGAGACACTGCTGCACTCCGTGAAACAGAATTCTACTGAGGGCACTGTCCCGACACCCGCTTTTTCTCTTGTTTACCAAGCTCAATGAACGAATACAAATCACATTTGTTCCCAGAACTTGTTTTTTTTTTTTTTTGTCATATATAACTGCGACCTAGTCCACTACAGGCATGCACTCAGGCGAACAGAAAGGCAAATACCATGAAAATCGCGTCACCTAGTGAGCCAGGTCAGCACAAATACATGCCATGGCGTTCGATTGAAAAAAAAAAAACGACGGAAGAACCCAACGCGATGCTTGTTTCGCCTCCAAACAAGCAACCATGAAAACTCACCGTGTATGTATATGTATCTATCTATATGAAAACACAAGAAAGAAAAAATTCCAGAAAAAGGCTGGCACGCGGAATCAAACTTGGGACCTCTGAAACGTGAGTTCGAGGCATTAACCACTAAGCCAAAGAACTGCGTGTCCTTCAACATTGACATGGCAAGTTATTTATATCTACTACTTACCGCTGGTGACGGGCATCTCTGTGGGGAACAATCGTTTCTTCAGCATTACCAGCAAGATGGCGCTATAAAGGCGCGTCGCCACATCGTCCTGGCGCGGCAGCGTGTGCTCTCATCTTCCCTTGCGGAGAGAAGGGGGTAAACCTAAAGCCCATGGACGCTCACTCGCGTGCCCTTATCTCGTGGTGGAGAGAATTGTATGTCTTGGCTGGCCTTTGGGTTTCATCGGAACGATTATGTTGTTATTGGGCGCACAATGATCACTGGAATTGTTGCACAGTCTCCGTTTGCGAAAAGAGTGCACTTTTCAGACACAGCGAAGTGACAACTGAGATGATTATTTGCATTCATTTGTGCCTGTGAGTAGTTTCGTGAGCTATTTGTGTGTGAGAAACACGGGGCACGATTCAATCTGCTTGACATTCTGCGTGTGACCTTCTAATTTGTTGTTACTGCATTCATTGCTTCTTCTTTGCGGCAAAGCTGTGACTTTTTTTTTTAAGTTTAAAAGGCTTGCTATACCGGCTTATGTGCTCTAAGCATAGTACATTTTAAAATGTAACATGCTCTACAGCAGTGGCTCGCAGTCATGGATGTGTCGGGGACCCCTTGTGGACTGAAGGAAGGTGATGGGGGACCCCTTGCAGTGGAGGGGAGGGGAGAGGGTACGTAGGTAAATTAACACAACTGGAACTTGAAAGAGGTGCCTTTCATTGCTACCAAAAGCATCAAACAAACGTGCAACATCACTTCATTTTGGACAGTTCATTAATACGTGGCACAGTCACACCTAAAGAAAAATGCAGGTGATGGTTTCGCGAATCATAGAAATGGCTTTGCGGACCTTGTAGGGTCCGCGGATCCCCATTTGAGAAATACTGCTTTACAGGATTTGCATTCTTCAGAAAGTCAAGTCCTGCTGCTGTTCAAAGTTGTTTCCACTTTCCTTGAACCAGAAAAAGTAGCATCGGCCGAGGCCTTGTTTCAGTTTTAAAAAATACTGTGCAGGCTAGTTGAGTCATGAGAGATATGTGCATTTTCTTTATAAAATGCGATATATATACTATTCAAATTCGTTTAGAAATGATTCAACTAAAGTCACTATTGGCTTTGAACTTAAAATTCACTATTTGTACAAGCCTACTTTTAGCTTAAAAGCATTGATATGAATGCAGATGAATATGTCTGAGAATTAGAGTGGAAAGAGTGTGTTTGTTACCTCATGTTCAGATACAGTAAGTGGTGTACAGATATTACTACAGAGCTAGTACAATGACCATGGAGCACCCATTTCCAATGCAACAAGTGAATATATCTCCTTCCACTTAATTTTCTTTCATGTCTCCTAGCCCACCTAACACAATGCATTCTTATGGTTGCAGAACTAAGCACTTCAGCTATAAATTATGTGAGGGTGGCCGAGAGAGGATGTTACGTGACGGCGCCATCATCATCATCGGGACTTGGCCCAGAGAGGGCACTACGCGAGGGCACCATCTTTATCATTGGGATGAAGCGAAGAGGGCCTAGGGTTGCGTGTGGGGAATAAAGCAGTTCGGCGTGGTCGTCGAGAGTCGCAAGTTCGAAGCGGTGTGTTGCGAGTGATTTAGGCTTAGTTCGTGACAAGTCAGGAATCGTGCGAGATGGCTTCAGGCTCGACAACAGCAGTGGATGACATGCCTAGGCTCCAACGAGTCATTCAAAACCTGTCGCTGGGCACCGACGGCTCCGCAATGGAGCGCGATAGAACAAATCGCGGCGGTCTTGCGCGATCGAGTGATGGCGACGCCGCTGCCCACAGCTCCACGCATAGGAGCATGGACTGTGATCGCAAACACTGGCCCAGTCCCTCGGGCCACCGCGACGAATTTGCGCCTTGGCTCACCGCTGTACACCTCCCCCACTACTCAGGTGTTAGAGACTTGCGGTCACCGGAGGAGTTTCTTGAATGAACGCCTGGAAAACTTCTGCCTCGTGACTAGGGTCGCCGCCGATGAGCAACTGACTCGTGGTACCGGCCGCCCTCGAGGGCAGCGCGAAATTGTGGTGGCAGTTCGTGTGCAGGTTCGACTTCTGTGAGCAAATTCACTGCCGCCTTCCGCTCCAAGTTCTCGTCGATTGACGCGAAGGGTGTCCTGAAGGCGGAGCTCGAACAGCACACGCACCAACCAGAAGAGAATTTGAAGGAGTTTATTTATGCGATCGCTGCGTTTTAGGACTGCATAAGGGAAGAGGTCTCCAAAGCCAAGAAGGTACAGCGCATACTGAGGCAGATGTGCCCTCAGCTGCAAGATTTGGCGGAGGAGCTGCAAGATTTGGCGGAGGGGCGTGCCTACAACAACCTTGCCGAGTTAGTGAAAGCAGCCAATGGCTTAATGAAGCGGGCTTGGCGTCGCCTCCAATACAGACCACCACCACTTCGAGCAACCAAGTAGCCAGAGATCTGACATTCCACCCTAGCCCGGCCCTCAACCATCGCTCACTGCCGCAGCCGAACACTATAACAACCATCACTCACTGCCGCAGCCGAACACTATAACGACGGTGCCGTTCTCCTCGTCCGCTGCTGCTCCACCGGTGCTGCCAACTTATCCCTGGCCACTGCATCCAGCTGCACTGGAGCCGCCCAGCACTCATGCGACGCAGCACCTCCGTTCTCACCCTACCGTCTGGGACCAAGGTCACAGCAGGAGCCCATGAGTGGAGCAATGCGTGTGCAGTGCCATCGCTGTGGTGGATTCGACCACATGACCACATTTCTCGTTACTGTGCCACGGGTCAACGAATGGGGCCACCTGTTTGCTTCCGGTGCCAGCGATCGGGTCACCTGCAAGCAGAGTGCCCAGGAAACCAGTGGCAGTAGGCGCTGCCCCTGCGGGCACCTACGGCAGTGTGCACCAAGTAGTGACCACAGCCGGTGGCAAAGAGCCCCTTATAGACGTACATATCGGGTCGTCGACATTCAAGGCTCTGCTAAACACAGGCTCAAGTGTAAGCTTCTTCAAACCGCCCGCCGCCGCCGCGTTGCAAGCTTCTAGAGCCAAACACAAGGCGGACGTACGTGTGCTGCGTTTGGCATCAGGCTGGTCACAGTCAGCCACGTCTCTTAAAGTGTCGGATCGAGTGGGCTGCTGGCTGTCACAGACAGCAGTTTTCGTGCGTTCCTGACCTGTGCCGCAACGTTGTCCTTGGTAGGAATTTCCCGATGGTGAGTGGCATCTCTCTGCACATGTCACTTGGTGGCTGGACTGTCGGCACAGAACCTCACAGAATAGTGCCCTTTGTCAAGGCCGTTAAGGAACAGCCAGAGGCAGTGGATGATTTTGGAGACAGTCTGCGGTGCATTTTTGCTGAGGGTGATGCCAGTGTGTGTGTCAATGTGCTGGACGCGACTGCAGCCTGCAATGTGGTCATTCCCGGCCACTCACCGGACCTAGACCCACGCATGAAACACGTTTTAGAAGAGTTAAGTGAAATCTTGACCACCACTCGGGGCTACACAAGCCTAGCAGAGCATCGCATAGACATGGGAGACAACCCACCTGTTCGATGGAAGCTGCGACCAGTGAATGCAAAGAAGCAGGCCACCATGGACAACTGCATTCATAACCTGCTAGCACAGAACCTCATCCACCCTAGCGAAGGTCAGCATACCAGTGCTCCAGTCCTGGTCGAGAAGTCTGGTGGCTACCGCATGGCTGTGAAATACTGCCAGCTGAATGCACGCACTAAGGTGCCAGTCTACCCCATCACCAAGACTGATTGGTTGCTGGCACAGCTGGGACGAGCCACGTGGTTCTGAAGTTTTGACCGCTCACGGGTTTTTTTTTTTTTTTTCAAATCCCTGTTGAAGAGCAGGATATTCCAAAGACAGCGTTCATTTGCCATCGGGGAACCTTCAAGTTCATGAGAGTGTCTTTTGGAGTTGCCGGAGGTGATGGGCCGACTAATAAAGGGAATCAATCACCAGTTCACCAAGGCGTTTCTCGATGATGTCCTGGTGTATTCGCAGACCCTGGAGGATCATCTCGAGCATGTTCGGGAGGTGTTGAAGCGAATGAGCTTGGCACAGCTAACCATCAACCCAGAAAAGGTGCACATGTGCTGTCAATACCTGAAGTTCTTTCGCCATGAAATATCGCCCGGGCAGTGTAGGCCGGCCACAAGGAAAAAGTGCGTGCGGTGCTGGACTATAGTCCACCAACAACACTCAAACAGCTGTAGGCCTTAATTCTTAGGACTAGCTAGCTATTACAAAGAGTTCATACCTCAATTTTCTATCACTGCACGTCCACTCACAGAACTCCTTAAGAAAAACCAACGTTGGCAGTGGGAGCTACAGCAAGAGGAAGCCTTTAGAGCACTTAAGCAGTCCCTGGCCAACGATGTCATTGTAAACCTACTGGACCTCAACAGACCATTCGTGGTGAAAACAGACGCCAATGAAGTCGGCATCACAGCGGTGCTTTTGCAGGCAGACAAGAATAATGCTCCATTGTGACCAATTAGCTTGATTAGCAGAGTCCTCACTGAGGCAGAGAAGCGCTATACAGTGCAAGAATGCGAGTGTCTGGCTGTGGTGAGGACAGTGGACAAGCTACGACCATACCTACCTCCGAATGCAGAGATGTTACTTGACTCGTACTTGACTCGTTCTTGACTCAAGGCAGTCTTGCCGCTCGCCATAAATCGTTCTCGAATTTGCGGACGACTTGAAGGCGACTTGGCTCAGTCGAAGTCAGGACAAGTTTCAAGTCAGCTGCGGGGCTAGCTTGAAAGCGACTTCATGCGTTATTCCAACATGGCCACCTCTCAAATGGATGTCGCGCGGAGGGTGGCGGCTTTTGAGTTTGCTTGCCTCGCCATAAGCGTAGCATTTTCTGAGGCGCACTGCCTGCCGAAGGTTCTTGGACCCGCTTTACGTGACCAAGGAAATCCGATGGAGTTCTACGACGAGGAACAATTCCATGCTCGATACAGATTCACGGAGAACGCGGTGCGGCAGCTGCTGGGTATGTTGCCGCTCCATGAAAGTGGAGACAACCGAGGACAGCCTGTGCCTCCAGTGTTACTTGTACTGATGGCTCTCGGGTTTTACGGCGCTGGCACATTCCAAACAGTCACCGGGAATCTCTTCAGCATTCCGCAGTCGACAGTTTGCCGTGCAGTAGGAAAAGTTACGCTACTCATCGCAAAGCACCTGTGCGCAATGCTAGTGCGCTTTCCGCAGCCGGCAGCACTTTCTATACTTATGCGGGACTTTTATGAAGTGGCTAAGTTCCCTGGTGTTACAGACTGTGTCGACTACTCACACGTGCGTATTAATAGCTTCGGTGGGGACGACCCCGAAGTGTTCCACAACCGCAAAGGCCATTTCTGTTTTTTTCTTAAACACGATGACAATTTCCGTCTTTTTCGGTACAAAATTGACTCAGCGCTGTGTCTGTGTGCCTCGTCTATCCTTTCGTCCCGTCTAGGCCGCTGTTTCTCGCTCAGAAAGGCATCGCTTGTAGCACAACGCTACGTAAAATTCCGCACATATAAAAAAGAGGTGACCCTATCACGGATTTTTTTTTCCGCTTCACCATCATGCAGCGAGACACTGCTGCACTCCGTGAAACAGAATTCTACTGAGGGCAATGTCCCGACACCCGCTTTTTCTCTTGTTTACCAAGCTCAACGAACGAATACAAATCACATTTGTTCCCAGAACTTGTTTTTTTTTTTGTCATATATAACTGCGACCTAGTCCACTACAGGCATGCACTCAGGCGAACAGAAAGGCAAATACCATGAAAATCGCGTCACCTAGTGAGCCAGGTCAGCACAAATACATGCCATAACGTTCAATTGAAAAAAAAAAAAAAAGAAAAAGACGGAAGAACCCAACGCGATGCTTGTTTCGCCTCCAAACAAGCAACCATGAAAAAGCACCCCGATTGGGTGGCCACTAAAACCAGCAGGCAACGAACGCTTTACAGAAGCAACATTGCACATCGCTGTGGCAACAGGCACCACGTGCCGCTCGTTAGCCATAAAATGGCAAGAATATGCTTGTGGCCCTTCGTTTTTATAGTTATTTTAAAACGTATGATCTTTTTTTTGATGTAATGCATGCCTTACGCAAACAACTTCCTTATTACCCTCGTTAGCAGGCGAGCAGCGAGTTTCTGCTTTGAAGCTAGTTTTTGACTTGACCAAGCAAGACAGCCTGAGCATCTATGAAACGCGAAGGCTGACTTGGGCGTTTTGAAGTCCGCTGCTTGCTTCACGCCGACTTGCTCAAGTTAAGGTGAAGTCGCGAGCCAAGTAACATCTCTGCATTCGGGGGCTAGAGTTCACCGATTTTGACATCCATTGCGATCACTCCTCACTGTCCTGGATGTTCACCATGGACCAGAACTCACCACGTGTAAACCGTTGGGTTTTAAGGCTGCAAGGTTTCAACTGCAGGATCAAGCACAAGCGGGTACTTGCAAATGTGCTAGCCGACGCTTTGAGCAGAGCTCTCCTCCAGCACCAGGAAGTTACAGGCCGGAGTCTACAAGAGACACTGTTCCCTCTGGCTGTTCCAGAGCCCAGACCACGAATCAGCTTTGAGGCAGCTGCTGTAGCATCTGAAGTGGATGACACTACTGTCTTGAATGATGCAGGGCTTCTCGCCCAGGAACAAGAGCAGGACCCCATACTGTCAAAACTACGGCCTGTAATGAAGGGAGGGAAGCTTCCACCCACTGGCAGTGATCAACCTTTGATCAAAGACTTGGCAAAGATGACCGAGATGGAAGAGAGTGGGTTGATTGCACAGCCCCAAGGGAACAGGAAAGTACCTTGGCTAACAAACCATCTCTGCAACTTTGTACTGCAACTGTCGCATGACCACCAGATTAGCAGCCACTCCGGCTTTTTTAAGACCCTCAAACGCATTTTTCAGAATTTTATGTGGCTGGCTGGGTGCTCGGACATACCCGAGTATGTGCGATGCTGCCAGGTTTGTCAGCGCACTAAAGCCCACCGCCAGAAGCCAGAAGGGCTGATGAACAGCCAATGGGCCACCGCCCCCATGGAACAGCTCAGCGTAGACGTAATTTTGCCCTTGCCTATGATGCCTCGGCGCCACAAGTACCTTCTTGTGGTGATTGACAAGTTCACCAAGTTCATTGAACTTTTCCCATTATGAGCAACAACCAGAAAAAATGTGGTGGCCTGCATGATCCACGTTTTTTTCAATCATGCACACCTGTTTCTGTTTCGAGTGACAATTGAAAGCCCTTTGTAAGCAGGTTGTGGAAGGGGCTCCTTGAACACTGGAGCATACAATACCAACACACAGTTCTGTACCGCCCTGCCGGGCAAATGGTGGAGCGCCACAATGGCACTATCAAGCAGTGCCTTGCTGCTTATTGTTCCAACCATGAAGACTGGGACAAGCACATCCCAGAAATTGCCCTAGCCATGCGCATGGCTGAAAGCATGGTCACGGGCTACACGCCTGCCTTCCTTTGTTATGGCCGGAAGCTGAGAACTTTATGGACGCAGACTGAAGCCAAATACAACGCAGAGCCTCCTGTGACAGCATACCGTGCACTTGCCACTGAGGTCTCCAAGTGTCTACAGGAGGTGCTTGACTTCTCCAGGGCATACCAGGACCACAAGTTGCATGCCCAGAAGACTCGCTACAACTGGCACAGGCGGCCACTGACAACACAGGAGGGTGGTCTCGTTCTGCTCGAAGGCCACTCCCTCAGCAATACCACCAAAGGTTTCTCCTCGAAGCTTGCACCCTGGCGTTTCAGTCCTTTTCGGGCAGTGAGCCGTGTAAGACATAATGCTTCGTTCTAGTGGACCCCAACACAGGTTGTGGCCACGATGTGAGACACAGAGATCAGCTGACACTCTACCACGAAGCTGCAGGCGATGTGTAGTGGTGGCTTTACATCTCAAAGGGGGGGGGGGGGGGAGAGTGAAACCTGTGAGGGTGGCCGAGAGAGGGCGTTACGTGACGGGACCATCATCATCATCGGTGCTTGGCCGAGAGTAGGGTCTACGTGATGGCACCATCATCATCATCGGGACGGGGAGAAGAGGGGTTAGGGTTGGGGGTGGGAGAAAAAGGAGTTCGGCGTGGTGGTTGGGAGTCGCAAGTTTGAAATGGTGTGTTGTGAGTGATTTAAGCTTAGTTCGTGACAATTATTATATAACTACAACCAACATATAATCACCATCATTAAGTATTCTGACAAGAATCTCTTGAAATTCAAACACACCTTTGGTTTGCCAGCCCTTTTGATGACTCATTAGTAGACTTGTGCTAACAGTAAATCTTATGTTCAAAGCAAAGTTGAAGAAAATTGTAATTTGGCCAAATAATTTGGAATCGATTTCGAGAAGTATATATTGCATCTTACAAAGAAAATTCCCATATTTGTTATGACCCAAAAACAAAAAAACTGCCCAATATTTTTTTTAATTGAGGTACATGCAAACGTTTTTTTTTTTTTTCAATTCAAAGGAAATAGTAGCAGGAATTTACTTTTAGCACAACGCGAGCGGTAACCTGTAAAGCATGTTACACTAAAAAATCTACTATACTTAGAGCATACAAGCCCGTATACCAAGCTTTTAAACTTGAAAAATGATGAATCGATGTCAGGGTAATATGTCCTTTTAACCTTAAAGTAGGGCTTCATGACATTGCGAATTTTTTATGTACAGGTGTAATCATGGTACAGCATTCCTACATGACAGAGAAACCATCTTTGCAAGAAGCTTACATGGGCACCAATGCGCATCTATTCGTTAATTTTGAGTGTTTCAAGATTTCTAATCACATAAATTTGAATGCAAGCAAATTCAAATACAGTAATATTCATTGCGATATTCAAAGCTCTCTATTATTCCTTATCCTTAGGTCCGAGGGTTATTTATATTACAAAACTGACAGTACTTCAGGCATGACAAACCACTGAAAAGTTGTTCCTGCATATAAATTAGCTGGCCATTGTGAAGCATCCAGACCATTGCTGTCACTTATGTGGTTGAAATTCCCCAAAAGATACTTCAAAATGTACGCACTTTGATAAAAAGTTTGGCAGAGTCGGGCCACTTGGAGAGAAGAGAGGCCGCCACCGCAGAGCCCGTCAAGTCGTAGAACTCGCGGATCAGAGACTCCACTTGGTCGAGGTCCTCAGCCAGCTCCAGAGGCAGCAGGTCCACCATCATGGCATTGCACTTGTTTCGAAACATGCCGTCACTGCACAATGTGGCACACCACTTGTTCGTCCAGTCTTTCACAACTGAAACCATGTTATGCATGCGATAAACAAGATTTGATTATGAGGCGCATTGTAGCAAGGGGGGTTGGGGGTAGCCTAGTTTTGGTGGCAGTTGAGGCATGGCGATCATGGCCAGGAGCTGAACCTGCACCATCATACTTACGAGCACCAGCAGCTACTGCGGCAGGCGGTATTTCACTTGACTCACAATGAAGGCATCCACAAAATGAGAAGCATCACTTGTCGCACGATCATGGACATTTCCTACCTACCTACAGTCAGTGCGTGATGAGACACAAGACAATTTGAACAAGAGCAAGAGGTGCAGATGAGTTCCACCAACTTCTGTCTAGTACAGGTTGTGTTGGCGCGAAAATGTGCGCCATTATATACAGTCGAGCCCACTTATAACGAACCCACCTACAGTCAGTGCGTGATGAGACACAAGACAATTCGAACAAGAGCATGAGGTGCAGATGAGTTCCACCAACTTCTGTCTAGTACAGGTTGTGTTGGCGCGAAAATGTGCGCCATTATATACAGTCGAACCCACTTATAACGAACCAGAGCGTGACGCGGCATGCGATCGCTGTATCCCAAAGTTCATATTAAATGAAACACAGCTTTTAAAAAAGTAGCGAGTGAAAACACAAACTTTTTTGCCACAAAAAGTCCGTGATGCACGCGTTTCGAAGAGCAGATGCGATAAGGGCAATCTCGAGTTCATTTAGAACGACAGGGTGCTCATTCGACGAGGCCCGTGCCATAAGTTACATGAGGCACTGGCTCCAAAGTTTCGTCGTTCTCGCAATCCGATTCTTCCAAATCGCTCTCGCCATCTACTTCATTCACAGTGCCCCAATTGGTGCACAGTTCCGCAGTGTCGGCATCATCATCAGCCGTAATTAAACCATCGTAACAGATGTACCACCCGCTCTCTGAGGTTGGAGTCGACGACACGCTGCCACAAATTGCCGCCGCAATTTGGAAGCTTCAGGCTCGGCATCGGGCCGGACGTCGACGAAGTCGGCCTCGCAAAAACATTTTCGCGCACATGTAGTCATCACCGCCGCCCACGAAATATTCACGATCTCCACAGCCAAATACTGGGACGCCCGAAGCGGCAAGTTGGCTGCCAGGTGGCCAACAGCTATGAGCAAGCGCTCTGCAACGCGGCACCTAACGCGCAGATTACGCTCAAGCCAAGTGGTCACACTTTCGACATTTTGTTGAGCGGCAGGAAAAAGCGTGCTAGTCCTCCCGTCGGTCATCATGACCACACACGCACACCAAGAGCGAGCAAGATGCGCACACACGACACTCATGCCAGAACACGTGGAACAGCTCTGGGCCCGTTTCCAGTCAGAAAACGAAACTAATTCGAGCCAGCATGGCGGGCGTGGCGAAGTGGTAAAGACGGGCGAAGGGGTTGTGATCAAGAGAGGAAAACAGACTTGCGAGAGAAGGGCAAGGAGTTGGATGAAGAGAGGGGAGGATGCGGTGGGAGGGCGACCTTGAAAACCAAAACACACAGGAAGGTTGGGTAGCTTGCTTGAAAGGTCCGCGAAACTCGCACGTCGAAAAACATAGAAAGAGTGCCTGCGCCCGCAGAAGGCAAAGCTTAGCCACCTGCATCGGTGCGCGCGGCCGTGTTCGAAGAATCGGCGGCCGTGGTCGAAAAATGGTTTTGTTGCGTCGGTGGGTTTGCGCGGCCTTAAACTTCGATATATCGCGATTCGTTTGGCTCAAATTAACAGCCGTTTTCGCACTTCCACACGGGTGCGGAAGGCATCCCGAGCTGAGTGTGAAGTGAGCGGGCACAAGTCCTAAAGACGAAACAAATCGCAAATTATCAGAGTCGGTGGGGTAGTATACACGCATGCACTAGACGCAGACTATCGGATACGGTCGGTGGCCAACGATGTTGGCAAATGGTCTGGTCACTCTAGGCCGGCGACGCCAACGACAGTGCCAGTGATCAAAAATGGGGCAGATGGCCGACCGATCTTCAAAAGATCTGTGGCAGTGTGAAAACACGGGCTTCTTCTGGCAATGCGGGGTGCTCAGAGTAGCGGGGGGGGGGACAAAGGACAGAGGGGTGCGTAACAAAAGGGAGTCAGGGCATGGAGGAAGGAAACAATTTTCCTTTCTCCATAGGTTGGGGAGAGCGGCAACTAGAGAGTCGCGGAGGCAGGGTCGACGTTTAACAATAAGAATGTAGGGGCACCTCGCCGGTGCCCGATTGGTGGTCGAAGTTTCCCGGGAAGTCCGCAGATCGCTGACTCCGTTCGCTGTAACTGATCAGCGGCACTCTGAGACGTTCGTTGTAAGTGTGATTTCATGCCATCGAACCAATGTATGATTTCACGGTCACGCGGATATTGTTCGTTTTAAGCGAAAGTTCGTTTTAAGTGGGGCCGTAATATGTGGGCTCGACTGTATTCTTCCATCCCCTACCCGTCATGGTGGCCTAAAGGTTAAGGCGCATAACTTCTGACCTCCAGGTCGCGCACGATTAAATCCTGAATTCCGCAGCTGCATTTTTGATGGAGGCGAAAATGCTTGAGGCCCGTAAACATTTATTTAGGTTACTAAAACTTGCTGTTGGGCTAGCTAATGAATCGTCATATTTTAAGTACTTAGCGCAACTTGGCAATCCCTTGAAATACACTCGCATTGACACAGGCTTCCACTCAAGTGTGTAGTGTATGTTTCTTGAGTGGAAGCACGTGTGAATGTGAGAGTGTTTCAAAAGAATACGAAGTTGTGCTAAGTACTTGAAATATGATTAGATTTAGGTGCAGGTTCAATTCCCCAGGTGGTTGAAATATTCAAAAGGTTCCACTACAAAGTCTCCCATAATCATATTGGGATAATGTGGTGCTAAACCCCAACGGTTATTATTATTATTATTATATATTCTTCTACCTTCACTAACTGCATCTGATAGATATACAGCCTATAAAACATGCAAAAAAACAACTAATCGAAACACAATTTATGCTGTCTGTAAACTTTGCGATGAAATTATGCCACTTATAATTACATATTTTAACCGACTCAGTTAACACAACCAGCAATATAGTTGCTTTCCCTGATAAAGGGCACGTTTCAAGGCCTCATTGCAAAATTTTATTACATGTTGAAAGTTACAGAGGCCTAGCTAGAAGAATTTTACCAAGAGAATACTTCTAGTGACTTCATTATAAAAAATCGGAAGAAACTGAACAGTTCTGTTCTGGTTTGTCAGCAACTAAGCTGTGTGGTGGTGTCTACACACCACATAAATTGCTTCTCTGGTGATTTCGTTACTGAGGGTGTTAAAGTGAATGTGCAAAAAGAAGCCTCAGACTGCTCACACCTATGAAAGCGCTTCACAAAAAAGGAGATAATACGCACACATCAAGGACGTAGGCAATTCCACCAGACATGCCAGCAGCAAAGTTCCTGCCTGTTGGTCCCAAGATGATGGCCATACCGCCAGTCATGTACTCACAGCCGTGGTCACCAACACCCTGCAGGAGCGGCGAGAGAGAAGCATGATTAAACCTCAGAAATAGCTCCTCTATGCTTTTGATTGCCCCATCTTGATTACAATAACAAATACAAAAAATTCATTGTTATCTAAAAAGCACAAGTTTTTTTTAAAAGACACAGTAGATTGTGAGGTGGCACTGGGTAGCTGACATCACCACTGATCACAACTCTTACTCCTACACAAAAATAAAAATACAGAAGAAGAAGAAGAAGAGGAAATGAAACAAGGCAAAGGAATGACAATATAGTTGATCCCCGACCACTGGGCAGCAAGTCTTGTCTTCGACATGAGGCGTCTCTTATAAGCAGGGTACCACATATGCGTTCTTTCATGAACACATATTTAAATGTAATAAAAAATCCGTAAACGGGTATTCTGTCGTGCCGCCGTTTCAACCTGCAGGAGCGGCGAGAGAGAAGCATGATTAAACCTCAGAAATAGCTCCTCTATGCTTTTGATTGCCCCATCTTGATTACAATAACAAATACAAAAAATTCATTGTTATCTACAAAGCACAAGTTTTTTTTAAAAGACACAGTAGATTGTGAGGTGGCACTGGGTAGCTGACATCACCACTGATCACAACTCTTACTCCTACACAAAAATAAAAATACAGATGAAGAAGAAGAAGAGGAAATGAAACAAGGCAAAGGAATGACAATATAGTTGATCCCCGACCACTGGGCAGCAAGTCTTGTCTTTGACATGAGGCGTCTCTTATAAGCAGGGTACCACATATGCGTTCTTTCATGAACACATATTTAAATGTAATAAAAAATCCGTAAACGGGTATTCTGTCGTGCCGCCGTTTCAACAAGTGGACTTTTCTTCCTCTTCCCTGTTTAAGGATTTTTCATCGCGAGCTTCCATCTTGCCCCTGCTACCATTATTATATTTCAACGTCGGCACACTTGTGTCACTTATACGCACTTGTCTCTTACATCAGTGTCTCTTATAAATTGGCCTAACTGTATACAAATTGCTATGCGCACTTCTTTTTTGTGTATAACAAAAGAAATACCTACATCACAATCAAGAAATGACTAAAAAATATACTCAAGCATTGTGAATTCAGGTTTACTGCAATTGTACAGCGACAAAGTGAGTTGTCCTGTGACCCTCTGTTAGTTGACTTACAGGTAGTAAGTGTTAATCACAGCTGCTGATCTGTGCACAACCCACTTCTGGGCCATGAGAAACCATAACGATTGCTCACATTGAGCCGCGTGGTCATTTGCATTTGTTATAGGAAAACTTGAGCCAATTCAGACTGCAGAAAGAAAAGGGAAAGAAAAAAGACTTGCTGGTTTCCTATCACGCAATGAGTCGAGTAGCAAATCATGATGGCGGTGGTGCGGCTGCACGTGTTGAATCGCATTCAAGCCAACCACAAAGATCAAAATAGTTGAAACATTATTCATAATATAAATAAAACAAAGGAAACAACTTTCCTTTCTCTATGGGTTGGGGAGAGCGGCAACTAGAGGGTCGCTGAGGCAGGGTCGGCTTTTAACAATAAGAATGTATGGGCACCTCGCCGGTGCCTGATCGGTGGTCGAAGTTTCCCGGGAAGTCGGCAGATCGCTGACTCTGTTCGCTGTAACTGATTAGCGGCGCTATGAGACCTTCATTGTAAGTGCGATTTTGTGCCTTTGAAGCAATGTATATTTTTACGGTCATGCAGATATTGTTCATTTTAAGCGAAAGTTCATTTTAAGTGGGGCCGTTTTATGTGGGCTCGACTGTATTTGGGTTTTCACGTTCCAAAATCACCATATGTTTATGAGAGAAGCTGTAGTAAAGGGCTCCGGAAATTGTGACCATGAGGTGTTCTTTAACAAGCGCTAACAACGCACAGCACATGGGCCTCAACCATTTCACCTTCACTGAAATGAGACTGCTACAGTCGGGATCAAACCCACGACCTTTGGTCAGCAGCAGAGCACTGTAGCTACTGATCCATTGTGGCAGGCTGAAAAATTATTCAGTACATTATAAAACACGTCTTAAGATTGTCTTATGCGAGTGGCCAAAACATGCAAAATTAGTATCATGCAGTCGTACCTCATTGGAGCAAGCAATTAGTCGTAAAATAATCCTGAAATCAGCTGACAACAATCCTAAGCATGGAAAAGACATGCCAGATGCTCAAATAGCCCGCAATATAACCTGAAATGCATTTCAAATAAAAAGAAACTGCGCCCTCAAACACACCTCAATGACTGCAGTGGCTCCTGAGTTGCGCACGCAGAAGCGTTCTGCCGCAATGCCGCGGAAAAATGCCCGGCCTGCCGTGGCACCGTAGAGGCACACGTTGCCGACAATCACGTTCTCCTCGGACTTGAATTCAGGTGGCAGGTCCTTGGGTGGGAATATCACCAGCTCCCCACCAGACAAACCCTGAAAGCACAGGTTTTCTGGGTGTGTTAGAACACTAGAACAATATAGGTAGTGATGCACAGCAGTGTTACCTCATTAACAGCATTCACTGTTTTCAAAATTAATACAGTCGAACCCTGCGGCAATGAATGCCACTTCAACGAAATTTCTGCAACAACGAAAAAATTTTGGTCCCCCTTTGGCAGTCCATAGGAGTCAACGTATAAATATTCTCGCCACAACGAATACTTTTTCTTCTGTCGTTGCGCTTTAACAAAATTTGGCGATGCAATTCCAGGCTCAGATTTAATGCCGTGCAGTAAACACTACTTTGGACATTTTGACGCAATTTCAGATAATAAAAATACGTCTCCAAAGTCTAAAACGCGTGTTGGCGCCACTAGAAACTGCCACTGCTCACCGCACCGCTATCTAATAAGCATGGGGTAGCAACTGCTTGATAGCGATGGTAATGGGATTGCCCTGCTTTTACCACTGGCTTGCTTCTGAGCCGAAGGCAATACGAAGCTGAAGCTCAGCCGCGTTCATAGTTTCTACAATGCTTTTCTGATACCAATGCTTTTAGTTCTTTTCACACTTGGCCAGTGTGGTCATTGGTCAGAGTGGCTGTTTGTCAGCGTTATCAATAAAAATTTGCCAGCCATGGCTTGCGGATGATCAGAATAGCATAAGTCACTGCTCTGCGATTCTTCGCCTACGTCTCGGCGTTGTCGGATGCCTTTTGATGGCAGATAGCTGCTGGTGTCTGAGTGTTAGTGCAACTGTTAGGTTCATTCACAAAGGCCATTGTGGCTATTGTTTCAGTGTGCTTTTCAGCATATAAGTGAGAATCGCGTCGTGACCCTGCTGGAAAAGAAAAGGAAGCAGCTGACACTTTATATCTTCGGAATAAATGTAAAAGTTTCGCCGCTTCGCTCGCTCAGGTCAACTATAATTTTTTTCACTTTCACTACAATGAAATTTTTACTTTAACGAAATTTTTTTAGCACCGTGTCAGTTTCGTTGTAGTAGGGTTTGACTGTACACTTTTCATCAAGAACACAAATCAGAAAAGACAAAAGCTTGAAACAAGTATAGCCTTCTGGTCTTTCAAAATAGGGCAGACCAACTGTTCATAGGATTAATCAACACATTCTGTCCTAATAGCAAAAAAATATTCCAAATCGGAACAAACAATCCATTAGGATTCTGTCCACAAGGAACAGATTGGTCTATTAAGCTTCCTGCTTTTATAAATCCTATTTTTCTAGTATGCCTCCAGAATCCAATATGCTAGTAGTCCATTCTCAAATCAAGTTGATCTGCCATTGGTCCAATAGCTTTTTTTTCTCAATGGACATGTTGCCATAAAATTTAATTGGTCCAATAGCTTTCTTTTCTAGATGGACATGTTGCCATAAAATTTAACAAAGATACATCTTGTAGAAATACTAAGGACTCTAACAGGAAAGAAAGTCTACGCATGTGAAAGAACATCTTAGTTTTAAACAACTTCACGCAATGCCATCTCTACACTGAATGTCATCTAAAGACATGCATGAATGTGGTGGTCAAAGCCATTTACGTTGTGAACACAATGCCCCGCAAAGAGTCCACACTAAGAACAGCCAGAAAAACATCCCATAACAATTCTGAAAGCTGTGAGCTCTTACAGATTCCATGCTTTAAAGTAAATGTTATTATTGACGTAAATATGTGAAGAAATTTTGTCTTTTCGTTCAGACCAACAGTATCTTCGCATCAAAAACTTTTGCCGATGTTGCGTCTTGGCAAAGCTCCTTCATCTTTTTAAATCACTGTTTAGTATACACTTTGAGAAAACGCTGGCAGCTCACCTTGCCAACATAGTCGTTGGCATCGCCTTCCAGGGTCACGTAGACCCCCCGCGACAAGAAGGCACAAAAGCTCTGTCCTGCCGATCCCTTGAGAAACACGTTGATCCGAGATCCCTCGGGAAGGCCCTGCTCGTCGTATTTTCTGCGCAGGAGAGACCGGCATATATGAGGTGGCTTGAATTTTCATGTCTTTCTTAAATTTTTTACAATGATGTTGCTGTGATGGTGAAGAACTACACTACACGAAAGTGCAACTAGATAATTTAATCAATCAATTAATTATCCTATATTCAACAATGTCAGCAGCCTTTTTGCAGCCAAGGCAGGGTTGGCACAAATAAAAACTAAATATATATAAACCAGCAAAGGAACAACAAAAATCATACAGAATAAAATAACAAACAACACCACACCATGCATTTAAATATATATAAGCACTAAGCCACTATATGAACAAGAACAAGGAGAAGTTGGAAAGGAACATATTTTTACACATCCCTAGATATTGTTTCAAACATAGAACAAGGAACTCTTCTAAACAATGTCGGACATGGCCGATGAAAATTTGAGCGACATCATTGTAAACCCTCATGTGGCAGGATTCAACTCTTTTATTGTAGGAACTCCTGCCCTGTGAATAGCTAGAATTACCACGACAGCATTGAGCATGGTAACAGGTTTGCATATACAAAGAAAAAGAAGACGGGTACCTAATTATAAAAGTACTTCAGGGAGGACATTATGCAATAAAAATATTGCATAATTTTCACAACAAACTACACCCGAGAAGCAGCACCCAAGTTTTCGCCATGTCATGTTCTTTGAACAACTGGCATATATGCAAAAGTGTTGTCTAAATGATGTTGCTGCCCTGAAAGCACCATATTACCTGCGATAACAAATTCGTAATCATGGGTTCTGCCGGAGCCGACACAACAGCAAGAAGCTGCATCTGCAGTTTCTATCCTCTTTCAACACTATTAAAATGACACCTCACTTTACACACTGTAACAACTGGACCAATTAGAAGAAAATTGCCAAGCTATAATCTCAAAACATAGAACTGCATTAGCTCAGGTCTGATTTGATTTGTGGGGTTTAACGTCCCAAAACCAACATATGATTATGAGACGCCGTAGTGGAGGGCTCCAGAAATTTCGACCACCTGGGGTTCTTTAACGTGCGCCCAAACCTGAGCACACGGGCCTACAACATTTCCCCCTCCATCGGAAATGCAGCCGCCGCAGCCAGGAATCGAACCCGCGACTTGCGGGTCAGCAGCCGAATTAGCTCAGGTCTGCTCAGTAATTTATAAACAGTGGGTCCTATTGGATTGGATTGGATAAACATTTATTTGGTCCTCCAAAACACAGATCACTGTGTTGCGGGCAGCTCCCACGTGGAGACTGAGATGCCAAGCTCCTCAGCCGCCTCACGGGCTTGGTGGACAGCCCAGAGCTGATCTGCCAAGGACGAGCTGCGGATTGCCACCTCTCATCTGGCAGAGGTGATGTGCGATAAATGAGCGAATTTGGTGCAATGCCAGAGCATGTGTTCTAATGAAGCTATTTTCCCACAATGTGGACAAAGATTACTTGGGTATAGGTCAGGGTACATGATGTGTAACATTTTCAAAGTAGGGTACATCCGCGTTTGCAAAAGCCTTAATGTAAGTGCTTGGGGTTGGGTTAGATTTTTGTGAGGTGGAGGGAAAATCCTTCTAGACAGGTAGAAATGTTTAGTGAGCTCGTTATATGTTGTAAGAATTTCCCGGTTATCCCCTTCACCGGTAGAACGCATCCCCGGGGAGGCGCGGTTGGAGAGTTCTCGCGCCGCCTCGTGTGCTGCTTCATTGAGATTGGGAGGGGAATTGTTGATTTGTCCTAGGTGAGCTGGGAACCAACTCAGAAGATGATGTGTTATGTTCTTGCCTTGCAGTATTTTCAGCATTTGTTCACAGACCGTCCCCTTGGCGAACGCCCGTAGTGCTGCCATGGAATCACTGTAGACGACTTCAATGTTATCCATCTTGAGTGCTAAGGCGATGGCCACTTGTTCCGCAATGATTGGGTCTTTCGTCCTGACCGTCGCTGAGTTGACGACATGGCCAGCCCGATCGACTACCACTGCCACAAACGCTTTCCCATTGGCGTAGGAAGCCGCGTCAACAAATACGACCCCTCGTTCCTCGTTTGAGACTTGACGAAGTATAGTCCTGGCCCTCGCTACTCTTCTTCCGACGTTGTGTTCTGGATGCATGTTTCTCGGTATAGGAGATACCGTGATAGTCTCCCTGATGTTGTCAGGGATATCATTGTAATTGCGTCTGATTGCTATTGGGTGTTGGCCCAGCTCCTGCAGGATCATTCTCCCCGACCTTGTTGTAGATAACCTTGCAAACTGTGCTCTCTCTTGGGCTTCTGCTATTTCTTCGAGCGTGTTGTGTATGCCAAGCTCAAGCAGACGCTCGGTGCTGGTATGTATGTGTAGGCCCAGGATCTTCTTGATAACTTTCCTGAGGAGCACATTCAGTGTCTCGGACTCTGCTCTTGACCAGTTGTGCATTGCTGCCTCGTATGTGAAGTGACTTAGAACAAACGCATGCATCAACCTGATGAGGTTGTCTTCCTTGATCCCATTTCTTTTGTTGGCCACTCTGCGTATGAGGTGCACCGCACTGTCTGTTTTCCTAGTTAACTTGGCTATAGATTTGCTGTTGGCCCCGGTAGACTCTAGCAGCATTCCCAGGACTTTGATGGAGTCGACACTCTGGATGGCATCCCCTTGATTTGTACGGAGGTGGATGTCTATCTGGTTTAACGGCTTCCATCCCCTGGGCTTCGGTCCCCGGCGTGCAGTCCGATAAAGCAAAAGTTCTGACTTACTCGAGGAACAATTGAGCCCGGAAGAGCGAAGGTAGTCTTCTACGGTGTCAATCGCCTCTTGCAGAGCGCTCTCAATTTGCCCCTCGCTTCCACCTGTGCACCATATGGGTCCTATCAGTACAGCTCAATAAACCCACCAAACTACATACCATTTTATCTCATAATATTGTATAACATACACTACTCGAAAACTCACTTGGCAATGTGGTAGCTCAGTGTGGTGGCAAACGCTCGGTCTTCGTTGGTGATGTCCATGTGCAGGGTGACCTCCTTGGATCGGCCCTCGAGCACTGCCTTGGACTGCTTGATGAGCAGGTTGTCCTAAATGCACGTACACACAAAAGACATGCTGTCATATGTGAGCAACAAACAGGCAAAGAGGCTGGTGTCTAAGTGAGCAGTATCAAAGGTCATTCCACAAAGAACTGAAGTGGTCAGTCAACCCAGTGGTAACAGCATGGCTGGCAGTTGTCAAGCTGAATGATATGGCCAACAGTCCTCGGACCAGTGGCTTCATTGTTCCATTATTAAGCTGGTATTTTTTGTGTCCGAATGCTGTAAAATTAATTCTTGTGCGAATATTTGAACGAATAGCACAGTATTCACATTCACTTTGAATCAAATTCAAATTATTGAAAATTTCCTAAATAAATGTATACAAGTCCGCATGTAACCCACTACAAAGATGGTTTCACTGCAATGAAAAAATTCTAAACCGTGAAAACACTTATCCAGAAAAAATCCGCACTGCCAGGGAGCCCCACTTCAAGGCTAGATGAATATATTAGACTAAAATAGATTCATAGTTTTTCCAAGTTTGAAAGCTTGCTATGTCAGTCTTATATGCTCTAGGTGCAGTAAATTTTGAAGTGTTACACAGCGAGATCTCGGTAAAATGAACCCCCACATTTGAGCTTTTCCAATTAACGAACTTTTAAAAAATTCGACGCCAACTGCTAATAGTTTCAAAGTAAAATTATTTCACTACTACGTACTTCAGAATACCGAACTTTTCAGAATAACGAGAGCTAATTGAGTTCCGAATTGTATTAAGAATGCCTAAGTACAGGGAACTCATGTTCTGAAATCTGTAGTGACCACCAAAGCAGTACGCAAGCAGATGACACAGCGCACGAACCCCTTGATTCTCAGAACACGCGCGATGGTGCTGAGGGAGAAAAAAAAACTCGAAAGGAAGACTTTTTTTCTTTTTTTTTTTGTTGAAACGTCCATGCCACAGGTTTACAAGCAGCGGAGGGCAAAGTCGGTGAGGCAGAGTGGGAGATGCGGAGGAGGAAGCATGGACACAGTAAACCTGAGACAGCGAGAGAGCAGAAAACAAAACGCGAGGAAGTTTCTTTTTTAGCCCTTTCTTTCATTCGAAAGAGGCGGTGACAGCTATACACTTCGGGTTTTACTTATCTTTGTCACTTATACATGTGCTCCAGGAGGCCTTGTCAGTCATGTTCATCTCTTTTCGGTGATTACTTATCGCGGCTGCAAAGCAAGTCGGCATTCGTACTGCAGTGCTACAATAAGTTCATCTCTGCTTGTGACGAAAAAGCGGAAGCAGTTTCCACTAAGCGAGAATGTGGATCGCACCACCGAATTGCACAACAGGAATGTGAATGAACTGGAAGAAAAAAAAACACCGCAGACTTCTTTAAGCAAATGTGCATTTTTTAGTCTTCACTTGATTGATATGTGGGGTTTAACGTCCCAAAACCACCATTTGATTATGAGAGACGCCGTAGTGGAGGGCTCCGGAAATTTCGACCACCTGGGGTTCTTTAACGTGCACCCAAATCTGAGCACACGGGCCTACAACATTTCCGCCTCCATCAGAAATGCAGCCGTCGCAGCCGGGATATTAGTGTTCACTTGTGCATTTGTTTTTTTTTCTCATGAAAAATGAGTTCTAGGACCCACCATTTTAAAGGTAAGTCATTTTGGTTGGTGGAAAGTAAATATTTATGGTTAATTTTTGGGCTTTCACTATAACAACCTTTCAAAATAACGAATGAATTACTGCGGCCTCCTGGAGTTCGTTATACCGAGATTTCACTGTATATTTTACAGGTTATCACTTGCATTCTACCGAAAGTCAGATCCTGCTACTATTCAAAATTGTTTCAACTTCCTTTGAAGCAAAAAAATTGCTTTTGCACAGAGGCCTCATTTTAATTTTTAAAAAATGTTGTGCAGGTTAGTTAGGTCATGACAAATATGCCCATTTTTTGTGTCATATATATACTATTCGAATTCAATTCTAAATTATTCGACGAGAATCTCTATTCGCTTCGAACCTAAAATTCACTATTGGCACAAGCCTAGTAAAATTATCAACAGCATGAGTGCCTAAAGACCTGTTTGGAAGTTTTATGTGGTAATACTCGCCAAAACGTTGTAGAAGAGGGAGTAGTACACAGGCAAAATGTTTGTTATGAGGATACACTTTTCACACTTTTTTTCGTGGGAGGATGGTAGGGAATTGAAAATTATTCATTGTGGCGGATAATCCATTGTAGCAGACTTAGTTATAGCAAGATTGGACTGTGTATGTTTAACGAAAAATTACTCCTTGAAGAATAATTTCAATTCAAGTGTTGAAAACATGATCCTGGCAGTTTTGTTCGATGTAAGCCTTAAAAGGCAATAAGCATTGAATATGCCAACTAGAAAAGCTTGAATTCGCACATTGTTGTTTCGATTCACACTACGCCTGGTGAGATTTTTTGCATTCAAGGAGCAAAGGGTGAAGTACACAAATGTGCAAGCCAATTACAAAGTACCATTTACTGGCTTCTTCTATACAGTGCACCACCTAGCTTAATTATACAACAGTTAATTTAGTATGCCATTGAAACACAGTGTAAAAACGAGAAATTTAAACTCACTGCCATAATACAGAGCAAATAATGTTCATTCCTACTAAAAGAGCAAGCTTATGTCAATAAAAGATGATTGTTAATGAACGTAGGCAACTTTAAAGGAATCGATAGGCATCTGCAAAACAGCCTAGGAACTTCAACCTCAATTAAGCACAAAGACAGCCAAAGAGAGTGAAATTAGTTTCGCAGCATAGGAACCTGGTTCCTTACATAACTACAAAATCTTTCCCAGGACTGCGGTGCCGCGGGAATGCTGGCACCATCTCTTGCACTACTGTGAAACTTCTATACACTGATCTCGAATCAGCCCACGACGAGGAGAAGCCAGGTTGTATGAGAACAGAGTGCAATGCGATGAGGGTGGCTTATCAGTGTATGTGACGCACTTAAGCATAGATGCATAGCCTTTAGTTGAAGGGGACATGCATCACATAAGATGTACGAACAAGGAACAACTTCCCATTCACCTGGAAGCTGCAGAAGCAGTGTAGAACTTACCATGCGCTTGCCAAGCTCGAAGTCCTGAGCAATGCTGCCTCCACGAATGTTGGTTCCAGGTCGGAGGCTCAACGCATTTAGAAGGATTGCATCGAGGTTCAAGAGCTTGGCCTTGGGGTTGCCCTCGAAAGGAGCAGCTCGCAGGAGGTCGGTGCGACCAACAGCCTCCTGCAGGCTGTGCAAACCAAGCTTGGCCAGGTAGCTCCGCACCTGCACACACACCAAGGCAGCGTATGAGAATAACTTGATTTCGTAATACACAACTAGGCTGAGCTAAATAAAGTCTACAGACGTCTGCTCAAGGGGTTTGTAGGACAAAACAAAATGCAATCATATTGCGACAGCGTAGTCTAATGTATGTGAAACAATAAGACAATAACACCTTGAGTATATAATTGTTCATTAAAAGCAAGATTTCTCAATATGCTGCTTGGAGAGAGGCACGATGTTCATTAATGCTTAGCTAGTTATGTGCATTTTTAATAAGGATCAACTGGAGCTGGTTCTGTCAATGAAATATACATCAGTGATGGATCCCTTATTGGTCTATTACATGCAATACTACCGTAATTACTCGAATCTAACGCGCACCTTTTTTCCAGTTAAGCGAGTTCGTAAATCGCATGCGCGTTAGAATCGACTACGAAAAAAAAAAAATGAATACGGTCATTCTATTACCATCGGCATTTCCAAAATGGCCGTCCCCTACATGCGTCGGCATGGCGCGTCGGCCATTTCCGCCTATGTGTTTCCCATGTGCGCACTTCATACATGTGCTGAGAAGTTCGTCATCTTATGGTGCATTAGCATCGACGGCATGGAAGGGCCGAGTCCAACAACTCGACGAGTGCACCACGATGCCGCTTTTAAAAGAAAAGTCATCGCGTGTGCCAAAACGGACGGAAATCGGGCCGCATCGCGGTTGTTCGGAGTTCTTGAAACGTGCGTGCGGGACTGGCGGAAACAAAAGCAGAATATTGTCGACAGCAAAGATTCACGCAAAGGCTTCAGTGGACCCCAGCAGGGTCGATTTCCGCAAATTGAAGAGCTGCTCGGCGAGTATGTGATTGAGCAATGAGCGGCACAGCGGCCCGTGATGACAAAGCTGCTCCAAGTGCAGGCTATGTAGTTAGCCTTAGAAAAAGGGCTAACGCGGAGCCAGTTTAAAGCGAGCAAGTGCTGGCTAACTAACTTTATGAAGAGGAAAGGCTTTTCCCTCAGAAGGCGAACGGACATATGCCAAAAGTTGCTGGAGGAGTAGGACGAAAAGCTTCACAGCTTTCAGAGGCTCGTCCTAAGCTTGCGGCACAACAACGGCTAACTGCTTGGGCAAATCGGGAACGCCGATCAGGCGCCTCTTTACTTCGACATGCCTGGCACGACAACCATCGAGAAGAAGGGGGCGAAGCAAGTTCGCGTGCTGACATCGGGCCACGGTAAAACTAGAGTGACGGCAATGCTCCGTTGCACATCAGATAGGCACAAGCTTCCCCCGTACCTCATATTTAAATGAAAGACGCTGCCGAAAGGAGTCATTTTCCCGAGTGGTGTGATCGTGCGGGCCAACGAAAAAAATGGGTGCGCGCTGCAATCGATGTCTTACTTTTTTTTTCGCCGTGGGAACCGGGTGCGCGTTACAATAGAGGGCGCGGTAGAATCGACTAAATACGGTAATACATATGTTGAAAGTGACCGATTTAATATGTCGCTTATCTTTCTTTACCTTCCCAATATTCCCGGCATATACAGCTCAGTGCCTACATATGTGCCTAATGATTTGAGGCCTACTCTACAGCATTTCCGTTTTATCGGCAATATCCATGCTCAATAAAGCATTTGTTTTCCACAGTATTTGCAACTCATCTTACCTCATTTCTCTGCGATGAAAGAAGCTTGCTCAGTGAGCATATGGTGAAAAAAAGCGCGTTTCCGTATCATGTGAACATTTTGCGCAAAATGCTAAGGTCATGCTCATATTTCTTACTTGTATGAAGCACAGTGATTTACGATTGGTAGCATTTGGAGCTAGAACTTCTAGTACAGTCAACGAAAAGGTGAAACGAGCCCTGGGTGGTGCCTGTTTATTAGCTAACATTTTAAACAGGGAGCATAAGCATTAAGAAACCGGTAGGCAGCAACCGCATTTGCCTGCACAATTGTATGCGTTCAGGAGTAAATTTCCTGCTATGACATAAAAGTATAACTCTAGCTCCCAACCAGTTCTTAAAGCTGTGCTACAACAATGTTTTGTAAATAAAGTAACTGCTACATGTAATTAATTACTAAAAGAAAAGGCAATAGCATTACTATGAGCAATACAGAATAAAAAAGACAATCACATGATCACAAATCCGCTAGTAAATATAAATGGCTACGAGTAATTACTGACAAATAGTAGATTATACAAAGATGTGACAGTAACCCATACAGATAGCAAAGGCCAAGGAAGCATAGGGAAAGTTAGCTGTTGGTTCAAGTAAAATGTAGAAATGATAGCAAAGCGGATATGTAAGAGAATTGTTAGAAACTTTGGGGAAATGTAATGAAAACGGAGTGGTGACAATGAGAATGCGATATATACTTCTTCAGCCAAGAGGAACAGGAAGTTGACCACATGCTCTGGCTTCCCTTCAAACTTCTTTCTGAGCTCGGGGTCCTGCAAGAGAAGCAATATCCAAGCGTAAATGAAAGACTTAAGAAACTGAAACAGCATCTGATCTTTGAAAAGTGATGTTAGTGCAGCATGACCATACCAGATGGCCTACGAACATTACCGATTGTGTGAGGCCAGAAAAAAAAAAAATATTAATAGTAGCGATACCAGTTTTCTATAACGTGCGTAGCTACAGGTATTGACTTAACATTTCACACCTGGCAAATCTTAATATTTAATGCATAATCACTCAACATGCATGCCAATTATGCACAAACTACAATGATGGGTCAGATGTCGACTAGGCTTGTGCGAATAGTGAATTTTAGGTTCGAAGTGAATTCGAAGGGAATAGTAATTTTGGTCCAAAAATTTCTAATCGAATTCTAGTAGTTTATATGACATACATTACATTGAAAAATGGGCATATTTATCATGACCTAGCTAACCTGCACAATTTTTTAAAATTGAAATAAGGCCTCTGGGCAAATGCCATTTTTCTTTGTTCAAAGCAAGTCAAAACAACTTTGAGTAACAGCATATTTTGACTTTCAATAGAATGCAAGTGATAACCTGTAAAATATGTTACATTTAAAATTTACTATGCTTAGAGCCTATAACCTGGTGTAACAAGTTTTTAAGTGTAAAAAAATGATGAATCGATGTAAGGGTAATATGTTTAGTTAAAGGGACCCTGCAACACTTTTTCTAGTAGTCATGAACTGGATTCACTAAAGGAGCTTATTGCTTTACGAATTCACTGCCGCAATAATTTTTAGAATCTGTTAGGTATAAGCGGAGTTACAAAGTATTGCCGCGCGCTGCGGTTGCATCCTCCCTTCTATCATCCCGACAAAAGCACTGGAAGCTAAGCAGGGAGAGATGGCACGAGGGATGAAAATACGGTCGTGTGTGCCTAGTGACCTTGAGCATGTTTTCTCTTTTTTGCCTTCAAATACACTGCTTTTCAGTGCGATTCCATACGAATGCATAGACAAGTTGCGGCCCCAGTAATGACTGACGCGCCATGCTCAAATGAGTCTATTACTGATACAATGGCTGTGATGAGCGATTTTTGAGCTTGTGGCACAACTTGTCGAGAAAAAGAAAAGCAATTTTCAGGTGACTGAGAATTTATTGAGAATTTTCGGCCATGGTTTGTGCAATATTATTTGGCTCACATGTTCTCGGGAGCCTCGACTACCGATCGGCAGCGTTTTCCGACCATGCTGAAAAAGTTTTGCAGCGCCCCTTAGGCTTTGAAAAAAGGCTTTGCTGCAGTGCAAATTTTGTCTGACTAGCTACTTTCACGGCTTAGCGTTTTTACACTGCAGTGAAACCACTTTTACAAAATGTTACATGCGGATTAATTATACAATTATTCGTTCATAGCAAATACTTCGAAATTTTCAATAGTTTAAATTCGAGTCTAAGCGAACTCGAATAGGGTAGTATTTGTTCCAGTATTAAAAGGCTTCGAATATTCTCACAAGCCTAATGTCAACATTTGTTTATGTGGTGTTGAAAAATAAGGTCATCTCTCTTTCAGCTTCTCTGCGCTTAGCAGTGACAGTATATATTTTCATAAATACTCACAAACAATCAGTCAGCCAATGGCAGAGATTCAGTCCATCAGGGACTAGTAGATTATTTTCTTTTTCATGATCCTTTCACACCATGCAGACTGCCAGATAATTTATTTACCTATGCAGTGCTCTTCCTTCATATTGTCAAACAATATGCCTACACCCAGTGATCTGCTACCCTTCTGGTTCATCTTGAATTGATTTGCAAAGCACAAAGTAGAGCATAGATGACCAAGCAGCGGACATAGACAGCACTGACTCTCAAATAACATTTAGGGACGTCCATGCGTGCTGTACCAGTAAATATAAAAACAACCAAGGCCAACTCGCTCAGCTGTCAGTTCTGCTGTTACTCTCCCTCTGCTAGAAAAGCACTACTCCTGGTTTGAATCCAAGACCAGGACAACATTTCTGCCTGCTTCACTCTAAAAAAAAAGTATAAATTTCTGCCTTAATACCTGATACACTACCATCTGTGTATGCCACCCCCTTTACACCCCTTTTATTTTCAAGAGAAGTCATATTTTCATTTACTTTTTGCTACATTTTTCGAATTTCTGTTTATATGCTAGGCTTCTTTTGCAAAAAATAATTACATTTTACCTAAGCTGTAAAATGTTTTAGGCATTTGTTTAGCCTCTCCTGCATGCATATGAAACCAAAATTGAAAGCTGCTAATTTAACATGCAATGTGTACAATCTCACATAACATTTTGTTACATGTTATGCAACGACAATTGATAGCAACATGCCATAAAATCTCACAGAAGCGCTTTGTGATAATGAAAAGCTTTAATTAAGCTTGTGCAAATATCCAAGTGCTTTGAATATTCGAATGAATGCAGTATTCGAGCTCACTTTGAATCAGAGTTAAATTATTTACAATTTCGAATTATTCAGAATGAACGAATAAGTGCATATTAATCACATGCGACACATTGTAAAGGTGGTTTCACTGTAGTGAAGCCCTGCTAAGCCGTGAAAATACATATTCAAGAGGAGATCCACACCGTCGGTAAGCCCCAAATGAAGGTTACAAGAGGATATTACCCTCACATCGATTCAATTTTTATGTTTACAAGCTTGTTATACCAACTTATATACTCCAAGTATGGCAAATATTTAAAATACAATATTTTACACATTATCCCTCGCATTCAAATAAGAGTCAAATCCTGCTACTATCTAAAGTTGTTTCCGCTTTCTTTGATGCAAAAGAATGACATTTGCAAAGGCCTTGTTTCTCTTTTTTAAAAACAAAGGTGCAGGTTTGTGAGGTCACGACAAATATGCCTATTTTTTTTATAATATGCGATATATATATATACTATCCGAATTCGATTGGAAGCTATTTGACCAAAATCACTGTTCGCTTCAAATTTGCTCGAAACCTAAAATTCACTATATGCACAAGCCTAGTTTCAATTACCAAAACATTTTCTCTAGAGGGCAGTGGATGCTTCAGCATTTTTTTTTTCATTCTGCAAAATGTATCAATAGGCCAGCCAATTTATTTATTTATTATTTACAAGTACTGCTGTCCCATGCCTGGGACATTGCAGGAGGGGGTACAGAAAAATCAACGAAAGCACAGAAACAAACAATAGTGCGCACAAATTTATGTGACTAACACATAAAATTTTTCCCGAACTCTACAGTGTTCAGTCTACGCAAAGCACCATCAAGCTTGTTCCAAACTTCCACCACATGCGGAAAAAAAGAGAATTTGAAACAATCCAAACGAGACCTGAAGGGTACAAGGTTCAATGCGTCTGTACTACGTGTTGTACGCGCTGGTATATCAGCGAAAGATAAGGGCGCGTGAACGCAGGTCATTTTGTGTACAATCTTGTGCAACAAGATAATACTTCCACGTGTACAGCGGTGTTCCAGTGAATGAAGAGACAACAAATGAGCATGTGAAGACGGGGAGAAGTCCCGATCATAACGGTTAAAAACGAACCGTGTAGCCTTATTCTGCACAGATTCTAACCTGTTTTTATCTTGCTCAAGATGAGGCGACCCAACCACAGAGGCGTACTCGAGCATCGGTCTCACTAGTGTCTTGTAGGCAGTTAACTTACAATTTTTTGTCGAGTTTTTCAATCTTCGCTTTAAGTAACCAAGTTTCCTTAGAGCTTGACAAGTTATCTGATCAACATTTTTGCCCCATTTAAGGTCATGTGTAAAGGTGATGCCTAAGTATATGAATTCACTCACATGTGCTAGGGTGGACCCATTGTAGTTATAACTGAAACTGAGAGGCTGTTTTTTATTTGAGAAAGTCATAGCTACAGTTTTCTTGTAATTTATGGGCATTTGCCACGTTGAGCTCCAATCGCAGAATAACGAGAATACGTTGTTGAGGACTGACTGGTCTTGAAAGGTAGTAATGCAGTTATACAGTACACAATCATCGGCATACAGACGTATGTTTACAAGGGTTCCAGAGATGACATTAACAACATCATTAATAAATATAATAAACAAGAGAGGCCCTAGCACAGAGCCTGGCGGCACACCGGATGTGATTTCAACAGGGATGACTGCACCTGGTTGAAAGTAACGAACTGAGATCGAGAACGCAAGTAATCCGCAATCCAACCGAGTAATTTAGAATCTTTAAGAAAGGAACTAAGTTTTAGAAGAAGTTTTTTATGGCATACCTTGTCGAAAGCTTTCGAGTAGTCTATGAAAATTGCGTCTGTCTGACCCCTTTTGTTAAGTGATGTGGCAATGTCATGGGTGAATTCTAGAAGCTGCGTTGTTGTAGAAAATCCAGCTCGGAAGCCATGCTGACACCGGGACAGAAGGTTGTTTGCGTCCAAATACTCAACAATATGTTTATGAATGATATGTTCTAGTAGTTTACAGCTTGTTGAAATTGGGGAAATTGGCCTATAATTTGAAATGAGCTGCTTATTGCCAGATTTAAATAACGGGACAACATTAGCTGTCTTCCAAAGTATGGGAACAGTGGCCGACGCAAACGATTTATTAAAAATAACAGTCAAGTAACGAGCGCACCATTCGGAGTACCGCCTCAAGAACGTATTAGGAATGCCATCAGGACCGGAACTTTTAGTCACATCTAATTATAGTATCAAATTTTGAACACCTGAACAAGAGATTGTGATGTCTGGAATTGTAGACTGAACAAAGTTGCAAGCATAATCTGGGATAGTGCCATCATCACGAGAGAAAACGGACTTGAAATAGTTGTTGAAGCTTTCTGCAATAGTGTTAGAATCGGAGCATGATTGGTCATTTATAAGGAAGCAAGACTGAACAGATGACTTCGGGTTAATAGACTTCCAGAATTTGGTCGGGTTTTCTACCATAAACCGTGACAATGTATTGTTGAAATAGAAATTTTTCGCTTCCTGCATTTTCGCCTTCAAAGTACACTTCAAAGAATTAAGCAGTGGTGATCGCGCAGCTGACAAAAGAGGACGACCTTTGCGAAGTCGCTTCACACGGCGAGTTAGTTGAATGATTTCCCGTGTGTACCACGGATGTATTGGATTACGTTTAATGCACTTTTGAGGCACAAACTTTGATATGCACTCCGGCACAATACCATGAAAATGACCAAGGAGTACATTTACATCACTGTGTTCACTGCAAGGAAAAAAAATCTTCAAAACTAGATGCCAGCGTATCGATAATAGAGTTGAATTATGCAATATATAGGCTCTACTATGGTGTTGCCAAGTTCAATGATAAAAACAGGTATGAGAGAGATGTAGTGGCGGGCAGGAATAGGCCAGGAGAAGAAGGAGCAGCGGGTCCCTCTCTTAACGGCTTCCATCCTCGCCTACTCAACTTCCTCATCCCAAGGGGAAGGAAAGGGCAAAGAGTGAAAGGAAACGAACAATGAAGTTAAGAGTGGGGAGAGACTTGTGCCGTTCGTCTGTTATTTCTTTACTATGCATAGTCATGTCCTACCAACATATTTAAGGAGGCAGGCATCGAACCTAGCTAACAGGGGACTAAATTTCTCTCTCAAGCTGTGTTGGAAAGGCTGCACATTGATGAACTCGGGATGCTAAATAGGCAAATAAAAAAAGTTTGGTTTTACTTATGCAATACAATAAGAAAATGCAGCTTATAAAGACAGCCCAAGGTCTGATTGTAGTCAGCATTGGAGTTTGAGACAAATTGAATGCTTTCATTATCACCAGAAAATTTCTCTTCAAATCAGTAAACCTATTTTAGATAGTGACATTTTTGTTGTAAGATCAATTTAATCTGCATAGACGATGAAGGCAGTGTATTACGAGCTAGCGGGAGTACGCCGCCATGGCCCCTGTTTCTATAAGCACTTTTCTCGCATTAAACAGCTATGCTAAGAAGGATAAATGTTTAAAACAGATACTTAGGCATGTAAGATTTGCATGCTGCGTGGCCTACATTAATCCGTGCTACGAAGCAAGACAATTCTACATGAACAGTAACTTACTAAACAGAGGGCAACTGCCTGAAAAAAAATAGCTGGAATCAAACTTTCAGTGTTCTTATCATTTACTTAAATTACCTTATATTTTAATTGCCTAAGCTTTACAAAGAGAGGCATATGTGGCTTTGGATAAAGCTTCTTTCTGCACAGTGGTGACAGTTCCTAAAGAAAGTTGGTTTATGGTGCGAGATGGAGGTTTAATAAAATCACTTAGTGCTGAGCTAAAATGGAAAAAGAACAAACGTTGCCAGAATTCAAGAAAACTGACTGTGGCACAATAGACTAAACATTGAAATACATAAGAGTAGCACTATCTGATGTTCCTGTTTTAAGTATACTTACTGTGAGGCAAAAAGTGGATACAAGAACAAGAAATCGCTCCGAGTTGTCAGTAGACTTGACGAAAATTGTTGGCACTATTTGGATGCAGCTATGAAACTTTGATATGCAGATATTAAACTCTAGAACTCACTGGTAGCAATTTGAGTAAACACATGAAATATAGGCAAAAACAAAAGAGCCAGAGCACACATGCACAAATGAATGAAGACAGCCAATGAAAGTGAGAGATTGAAAAGTTAAGCATGCACCTGTGTTGCTATGCCGACGGGGCAGGTGTTGAGGTGGCACTTGCGCATCATGGTGCAGCCCATGACAATGAGCGGTGCGGTCGAGAAGCCAAACTCATCAGCACCCAAGATTGCAGCCACAATCACGTCAAATCCTGTAAAATTAGAGTACAAGAAAGACAGTTTTTATTAATAGTGCATCACAACTAGAAGAAAAAGTAGTTTACGAACAGCCCTGCACAGAGAATAATTACCAGCATAGTGAGAAACAAAAAGAAACCAGTTCCTTCACATTAACCACTTTACTACCACTGATGAGCATAGTCATAAGATTTTGGAACAAAATCACCAATGAGAACAATACTCAGTACCAATGAAAGTGGTCAAACACGGAACCAATCAAGACTGCAGTTGACTCTCAGCAAATGGAAATCATTTAAATGGAACTGCGGCTTGAACGTAACTGCCTCAAACGAGAAAGCTTAACTCCTGTTATACTGAACTGCACTTAGCGGACGTAACCACAGTTGATTGATATGTGGGATTTAACGTCCCAAAACCACTAGACGTAACCACAGTTGCTGTAAGCGAGACAGAGGCGTTGTCACATGTCTGCAGCATGAACAAATCGGTGCGTGTGTAACAAACACAGTTTTAACTTTAGTCAGAGCTGATGTTGAAAATGCATTGTGCCAATGCATTGTGCAAATGATTATATAAGTTCATGAAATGCACCATCCTGCACAAAATCGATTCCTTTTCAACACATATCTATGCATCTCAGTGACTGCTGTGTTGTGAAGATGGAAGGCTAATTAAAATAGTAAGTCTTCTGTGACAGTGCTTATACACGTAATTTATCTTCCCAAATGTGCATCAACGCCTCCATCGTTGCCACAGTCCAGGTCACATGCTTTTGGTTGCACATTTCTTTGGGAGCCGAGCTGCTCGCGTACAACATGGGGGCCACCATGTCAGTTTATGGCGCTAACAGGGGTTGCCTGCCCCCTTTTACGAAAATGGTCGTTAGCTGATTAACTGTAGTCCCCGTTGTCATGTAACTATGTACAACAGCCTTAATGAGAACAAACAATAATGCCACAGAGAGTATAGTGGATGTTATTAGAAGTAACTGTAATCTCCGATGCTCTATCAACTGAGCTACCACTGCAGCTATGGCCCCGTGCACTTTATGGGGTATATATGTGTCTTAAACGAGGAAGCATCAGTCAGCGCCACTTGTTGCCATGGCGGCAAGTGTGGACCACCTTTCTTGCCTGTTTGGCATCACATAGTACATGATCATACTACATAGTATATGATCATACTACATAGTACATACTACATAGTACATATTACATAGTACATGATCATATTACACATAGTACATGATCATGCGTAACAATATTACGAGATGGCAGCTAACTAATAATACTTCAACACCTTCTCAAGACATTAAGTCTGCTAGAATGAACCTATGAATGATGGGAAGGAGCGTAATCTCAAGGGCTCGCTTAAGAGCTGTTAGACTACTCGTGTGACAAGGGTAAACCGCAATTGGTTGTCTATTTGTATTTTGTAGCCCTATTTACCTTGCAGTAAATGAAACTCCTGTTAAATAGAACATATTCTCCCGGTCCCTTCAAGCTTCATTTAATGATAGTCTACTGTAGAGTCATCACAATTGTGTTTCTTGACACTAGGTGGCCACACTTGTCCATGCTGGGCCATTTGTTTCTTGGCTTTCATCTTATTGCCATGTTTTACTGTATTGCCACATGGTGATGCCACATTTGCAATATATTATTTTTAACACGATTTTCAAAATAAAAGAACCCCATGAAACTGAAAGAGTGGTACAGTTCCAATCAGAAAACAAAAAAGGAGCTCTACAAATTGAGCAAAAAAATTTTCCTGACATTAGGGCATATTCTTCTTAAGGCAGTCAAAGGGTTTAATATTGACAAAATACAGACTATGCTTGTTACAATAAAGTCACATCTGTACGCAAGTGTCTGCATTACATTCGTATTTGCAAAGGAAATTTCTGTGTTTAAAGCCATATTTTACAATTTTTACACATTTATGTTAGTTATACAAAAGCTTAACTTTATGATGACAATGATTATGTAAGGCAATGAAGACAACTTTTGTGTTTCAAACGTTTCATAGCTGTTTTATTCATGTCCTGTCCAATTTTCTTCCATGCTTTCACTCTGCAACAAAGAGTGTAGGAACCCGTGCATACCTGTGCGTATCTGCCCATCGGCCTGCAGGACAATGCGTGAGCGGAGGTCATTCTGGACCAACGTCTGGTGCGTCTCGGCAATGCCCAGCTCCCAAGGCAGGCCGGCGCCCTTGATGCCCGTCCAGCTGCTCGCTCCCGTGCCTCCGTCGTGGCCCGAGATCGTGATATGCTCGGCCTTGCCCTAGGAAGCAGAGCCATGCTGCGCTAAGCTGGCATCTTTGACACACAAAACAGAAACATCAACAGCGAAAAAAAAAATCGCAGCATATCCACGGACTGACGAAATGATGAGTAGGGCAAAGCGTCCGTCTGTCCGTTCGTACATCCGTCTGTCCGTCCAACCGTGGGTCGATCTATCCGTCTGTGCATCTGTCTGTCTATATGTCCGTCCCTCCAGTGAACACTCCAAGTACCACCATCTGCATCTTTTCATCATATATTGATTATATACAAGTACCGCCATCTAGCGGACATTCTAAGAACTGAACAAGAAGTAACTACCTACTACATACATCGAGGATGCACGACCCACGACTTAAGGAGCTTCGACATTCCAAGAACTAAACGATAGGTGGCTACCTACTACATACCTCTACCTACCACATACCTACCACATAACTGCTCTCTCGGGTATGTACGTGCCACCGGCTGTTACAAATGATAACGGAAGATAAACGGATGATGCCATAAGGTGCTTCGCCCCTAAAAACACATGCTTAGAAGTTTGCTGGATCTGGGCGAGTTCAATTTTTTAAAGATCTGCCCTGGAAAACACAGCGGTGAAAGCTCAATGTTGAGTGACTTTCCACAAATATGTGCACACACATATCTTTCTTTTGGTGTCACCGTCTGTCAGAATTAAGTGCCACTGTGAACAGAGGCATAAACCTGACATCAAAAGCTTATCTACAACATGGACTTCACAGCACGTATAAATTTTGCTCGGTCCAAACCTTACACTTTGGTATAATTAATGTGCAACTGTGTTGGTCACAAAAACTACTACAAGCTAAATCTTTTATTTAGAAACTACACTCTCATGCTAAGTGGAAGTGCGGTTTTTCAAAAGTCATGTTTCTCATCAATTACTACAGTCTGGGTCTACAATAGTTTTGAAAATTATTCTGAACTGACAGTCGAGCAGTGTCCTCTGCAGTCTTAAGACCTCTAGAATAAACCCTGCGAATTTCCTTGCTGTTGTAACACACCAAGTGGTCCAAATCTAGAGTTCACTTGTGGTTCTAAAAGTGTCATGTTCATGCAAGACCAATGCCCAACCGAATACATTTAAGCCTACTGGCTATACATTTAAAAGAAAGTAATGAAGGGCCACTTTCACAGAGATAGCCAAAAATCTTCATAGCACAATGTCTCCCTTTTCCCCTGCTATTCTGGTTATTAACAGTGTGTGACAGTACAAAAAGAACTGAAACATGTTCAGTGAAGTTGCTTTTATAACTTTAAACAGAGACAAAGCATAAAAATGACTCTTAGAGTTTTTACATGGAAGTTCCAGGTTACCATGATGTTCTACGAATGGCAATACAACAATTAAGTGATAACCTTCAATGATAACCATCAAACAACTGTCAGTCTCAAGCTCAAGATGAACTACTACTTTTGCTTTTTCCTATAGGCTTGCTTGTATACAAGCAAGCGCACTCCTAGAATGAAAGAACTTGCTATATTTGCACACTTTTATTCTAACCATAGTGCACCAAAGCGGCCATAAGAGTAACATGCAAACAGCAAAAATGACGCCGAAGCCAATTAATGTTCTTGCCACCCGTACCTTGGCCACACCAGAAGCGACCACTCCGACACCAACTTCGGACACCAGTTTGACAGAGATGCGAGCGCTGGGGTTTGAGCACTTGAGGTCATAGATCAGCTGGAGAGAGACAAAATGATATACTTTCAAAGAAAGTGGTATTCACAAATTGAAGCTAGATGTGCATACCTTCACTTGTAAATACACTTGTAAAATTGATTCTATTATTTGAGAAATTAATTCAATGAACTCTACAATAAATTACATGCCCCTGAGGTTATGAGAGAGCCAGCTGAGCTACCGAACAATTTTGATTGGCTGGGTTTCTCAAAAATACGGCTCAATTCAGGTATGTAAGCATACTTGTATTAGGTCTCTATTAAAATGCAGCCATGCCAAACGGCCGTCGAATCCTTTACCTAGTAAGCCACAATCACAAATGTGACGACTTTTTTTTTTATTGAACAATACTCAAAACAGAAAAACCTATAACGCTACAACTAAAACTTAAGTGTTGATGCTCAAAATGCTAGAAATATATTTAAACTAAATATTTAAAAAACAGAATTAAGCACTTGGATGTCAGCAAACATGCCAGCCTTACCTCAGCCAGATCCTCAATGGAGTAGATGTCGTGGTGAGGTGGAGGACTGATCAGTCCCACACCAGGAATAGAGTGACGAGTCTTGGCAATGTCCACGCTCACCTGAAGGGCAAAAATAATGGTAACATATACTCTAGCAAAAGCATTAACACTGGATTGTACTCAGTGCCAATACACCAATTCTGTTGTTTGGTGCATTTTCAGAAGGCGAGTGTAGGTTTTCTTCACACAAGATCATATCACGTAGTCTTTTGCATTGTTGTAGCATTATTCTTTCAATTGATGTCAATATGGTATTGTAAAACTATGTAAAGTCAACTTCTGTGAATTTGACTTTAGCATTAGTGACAGAACTGACCAAATTATCAAGCAATCTGAGTATGGATAAAGGGATACAAAAAAGCTGGCCTGATACCACTAGTATACTTCATGCAGCAGTGTTTTATCATCATCATCATCAGCCTGACTACGTTCACTGCAGGACAAAGGCCTCTCCCATGTTTCGCCAGTTAACCCGGTCCTGTGCTTACTGCTGCCAATTTATACCCGCAAACTTCTTAATCTCATCTGCCCACCTAACCTTCTGTCTTCCCCTAACCCGCTTGCCTTCTCTGGGAATCCAGTCAGTTACCCTTAATGACCAGCGGTTATCCTGTCTACGCGCTACATGTTCGGCCTATGTCCATTTCCTCTTCTTGATTTCAGCTATGATATCCTTAACCCTTGTTTGTTCCCTAATCCACTCTGCTCTCTTCTTGTCTCTTAAGGTTACACTTACCATTTTTCTTTTCATTGCTCACTGCGTCGTCCTCAACTTAAGCTGAACCCTCTTTGTAAGTCTTCAGGTTTCTGCTCCGTAGCTAAGTACCGGCAAGATACAGCTGTTATATACCTTCCTCTTGAGAGATAGTTGTTGTGTTTTGGGTTGTCAGTTTCGGTTTCGGAATGACATGCGAGGATGCCAGGGGGCGCCGCTCTGGCATCCAGGATTTCAAGGCGACTGTAAAATAAAAGCAGTGTGCATTGGGTAACCCTGGAGCACGGTTGTTGTTCTTCTCTTCGGCGCTTCGCGCCAACCCGCGTGTTCGGGCTGGTCGGCGTCCCCGCCGGTCGCGTACGTCTCCGTCGGCCGTCTTCTTCTTCTGCTTCGTAGGGACCAGCCAGCCCCCAATACAGCAATGGCGACGAGGACGTGTACGAACCCATTTCGTTCTCCGTGTTCGTCTTTTTCTTGCTTTTAATGGACCAACCCTAGACGCTCTTTGTTCTCAGCAAGGGGGCTGCTGCGTGCTGCATCGCTTAATTTCTTCTTCATTCAGCTACGCCGCCTCTGCCTTCGTCTTCAAACAGTGTACTGGCGTCATTTTCTTCTCGTCTGCACCTCTCCATTCTTCTTGCTTGAAATGGCTTCTCCTATTCCACCTCCCCTATTTCTTCATTCGCCCGAAGACCCGCCACTTCCGTGGGCAGACTGGAAATTGGTGTTTCAGGCCTACGCAGACGCGGGCAGGGAGGACGCCGGCAAGCCCGAGCGTCGCAAGGCCCTGCTGCTCAATGCAATGAGCCCTGCCGGGTTGAAGCTCTTCTATACTTTGGACGCCACCAACGCGTCGACGACGCCAGCATCGGGCGATGCCTTCAAGAATGCTGTTGCTCTTTTTGATGAGCATTTTAAAGATGCCTCGTGCGATTATCTCGCACGCGTAAAATTCCAAGAAAGGCGACAATTGTCTGGCGAGCCAGTCGCCGAGTTCATTACTTCTCTTCGAACGCTCGCCGCGTCGTGCGGCTTCGGTGCGCTCGAGGACGATATGATCCGCCATGAGCTTTTTACCGGGGTAGCCTTGCAAAACGTCCGCTGCCGCATGCTTCAAAAGGGCTCCTCAATTTCATTATCCGAAGCCCTCTCAATTGCGCGAGAGGACGAGCTTATTCGCTCCCAGTTGGAGCAATTCGCTCCGCATTCAGTGCAGCAACTTTCTGCTGCGGGGGGCCAAGGCGGCGGCTCTTTGTTTCACGGGATGCATCAACATGGCGGCCCTTCGTCTCGGCGTGGCGGCCAACATGGACGCCTGCCTGCACAGTCTTTCCATGGCGGCTAACATGGCGGCCTCTCTGCGTCGTGTGGGCGAAGAAGCCGGCAATATGGCTACCCCATTCTGCCAAATTCTGGTTTTCAGGAACAGCACTGAGCTCCTAACTCGGGTTCGCAATTTTCTTCTCCAAGCGCAACCGCGCATTGCTTTCGTTGCGGATCGGCTCGGCATTTAGCCAATTTTGCGCAGTGTCCCGCGTGAAACCGCACTCGTCTTGCGTGCGGAAAAATCGAACATTTTCAGTCCGTATGCAATTCCCGTCCAGCAAATCTTGCTGAACCAGTTTCTTCGTCCGCTCCTTCAAGCACTGCACAGACCAATACGGTCACTGTTTTAAATGTGGATGGCCTCTACACTACGTCCGAGCCCAGCATCGTAGCTTCAGTGGGCCATGTTCCCTTGTATTTCTCGTGGACACTGGTGCCTCAGTCTCTTTAATCAGTGCCGCTGACTTTCATAGTCATTTTTCCAACGCGTGAAGGCTTTTGCCTTCACGCGTCGTTCTACAAACATATTCCAAGGAAACGATTGATATATTAGGTCATTTTACAGCTCAGGTCTCCTATCGCAGTCGCACTGCTTCCATTACTTTTTATGTAACTGTCAATGGCAGCTCGCTTTTGGGACGTGATGCCATCAGGCCTTTGTCCATCAACATCGTCGGTGCCTCTATGACGTGTGCTCAAGTCGACGTCCAAGATGATCTTCCGGCCAACGCGCCTTCTGAATTCCACCACCTGTTCACCCGTGAACTGGGTTGTGTGCGCGGTTTTGTGCATAAAGTGATGCGTCGACCAGGTGTGTGCCCTGTGCGTGCCAAGCTGCGCTGCATTCCTCTTCTCCGTGAGCAAGTCTCTGCGGAACTGTCTCGCCTTCAAGCCAGCGGAATCATCGAGCCTGTCTCTGCTTCCGACTGGGTTTCTCGACTGGTCGTCGTCAAGAAAAAAGATGGATCCCTCCGACTATGCGTCGACTTACGAGAACCAAACAAGGCGATCGTCGTAGATGGGTTTCCACTTCCTCACATCGAAGAACTGCTTCATCAGCTTTCCGGAGCAGTATGTTTCTCCAAGCTGGACCTCGCGTCCGCTTATCATCAAGTTGAACTTTCTGAGTGCAGTAGAGACTTAACCACATTTGTATCGCACAAAGGCTTGTTTCGGTTTCGCCGCGTGTGTTTTGGGCTTGCATCTGCCCCAGCAGTGTTTCAGAAAATGATTTAAATTATTCTTAAGGGTTGTAATGGCGCCCTTTGTTACTTGGATGACATTTTGGTGTGGGGACGTACTCGCGAAGAGCACGATGCTAACTTGCATACTGTTCTCAACCACATCAGTGAATGTGGTATGAAACTTAATAACAAGTGCATTTTTTCTATGAATGAGTTACAATTTCTAGGACATAATGTCAGTTCCTGCGGCTTGACACCTATTGAATCTAAAGTTCAGGCCATTGTCAATGCCCCACGGCCTACTGACGCCAAAACCTTGCAATCTTTTTTAGGTCTTGTTGGTTATTATGCCAAGTTTGTTCCTCACTATGCTGATGTTATTGAACCACTGCGTACTCTACTTCGTCAAGCACAGCCTTTTAACTGGTCAGCTGAAGCTGAGCAGAGCTTCATTCGAGTTAAGTCAATACTGGCCTCAAAGCCAGCTGTTAGTATTTTAAATGAGAAGCTTCCCATCGTCATCACGACGGATGCGTCCGATGTTGGACTGGGAGCAGTGTTTCAACAACTCAGAGGTGATCAGCTGATCACTATCGCTTTTGCATCTTGTACATTGACCCCTGCTGAACGAAGATATTCAGTAAGAGAGCGTGAAGCTCTCGCGTGTCTTTTTGCCTGTGAGAAATGGCATGTTTACTTGTGGGGCCGGCACTTCACATTACGTGCAGATCACCAAGCACTAGTTGCTCTTCTTTCTGCAGGATCCGAAGGCCGCCGCCCCATTCGCATTTCCCGTTGGTGTGCCAAACTGATGTTTTATAATTTCAGTGTTCAATATTGTAAAGGTTCTGATAACGTGGTTTCTGATGCACTGTCGCGCCTTCCTCTTCAGATACCGGTTATTGAAGAGCGGGATGAGGAAGTTGTTTCATTAGTTACTTCCTGCATTACTAAAGCTGAGCTTCAGGCAGCTACAGCTGAAGATTCCACTTTGTCTCAAGTTCTCAAATATTTACGTGGCCTTCCAAATGTGCTCTTGCTTCTGAATTCGTGCCTTACTTCGCAGTCCGACAGGAACTGTCTTGTGTCGAGGACTTGCTTTTCCGCGATGAACGCGTGATTCCCCCAGCTACTTTCTGTAACAAGCTAGTACAGCTTGCCCATGAGGCCCATCCAGGCATTGCCCGCACCAAACAGAACCTCCGAGACAGGTACTGGTGGCCAGCCTTAGACAAGCAGGTCAAGCATGCAGTTTACAACTGCCATATATGTCAGGCAGCTGACAAGTCTTCCAAACCTGCATTTTCTCCGTTGCAGCCAGTCCAGTGGCCTGATCGGCCTTGGCAGAAACTCGGCATGGACATCATCGGTCCTTTGCATAATGTTCCGCAAAATGCCCGGTTCATTGTTTCTCTCATCGACTACCATTCCAAATGGCCAGAGCTTTGTTTCACACATACGGTTACTTCTGAGGTCATCATTGAGTTTCTGTCTTCAATCTTCAGCCGGGAAGGTTTTCCTGATGCCATAGTTACGGACAATGGTCCACAGTTTCAGTCCCAACATTTCGAGGCTTTTCTTTCACAACGAGAAATTCAGCACTTGAGGTCATCAGTTTTCTATCCCCAATCAAATGGGCAAATCGAGCGCTTTAATCACGTTCTGAAGGAACATATTCAGATCGCCCAATTAGAGCACCGTCCCCTCAAGCAGGTCTTGACTGAGTGTTTAGCTTCGTACAGTTTCACACCACAAGGCACCACTGGAGTTTCTCCTGCTCAACTTCTCCACGGTAGGCAACCGCGAGTTGCTCTTGACATAGTCTCTTTGCCTCGTAACATAGCGGTGTCTTCTCCTGATCAAATCCGTACCAGGGTTTTTTCTCATCAACAAGCAATGAAAAAGTATGTTGACACCTGTCGAGGTGCAAAGCAGTCCAAAGTTCGCACTGGCAATCTAGTCAAGGTTCGTTTGCCAGGCAAGCGCCCCAAGTATCGGGGTCCTTACAAAGTTTTGGGCCAGAATAGCCCCACTTCTTTTCGCTTAAGTGATGGTAACATCTGGAATGCTTCGCGCCTTGTTATTTTTCATACGAATTCGCCTTCAACACCTAAAAGTCTTCCCCATCACGTTCCGTCCACGCCTTTCAACTATGCATCAGACTGTTACATGTGGCCTCCATGTACAGGCATTTCTTCTTCAAGGGGGGATGAGTTACCAGTCGGTGTCGCTGGTTCAAGTACACCAAGTCATACGGTTCCCTTCGAACCTTCAAATACGGCTGAGACCGTTGAACCGGACTCTGGTCCGCAAAATTCTCCGGAAGCTCATGCTGCGAGCTCTGATGAGACCACGAATTTTAACGCTCGTTCATAGCCTTCACAATCTTCTACTGCTCTTGATGTGTCACATCAGAGCACGAGTGACCAAGGGGCAGAGACACCTGATTCTACACCCAAAAGGGCCCGCCCTAAGCGGAAGCAGCAGAATCCGCATCGGTTCGAAGACTATGTGATGTAGAACTCTTGTTAATTACTGTTCGTGAACATTATTGTTCTGTGCAAAGGTCCAATGCATCAAAATCAATATTGTACTGAGTTGTGTACATTTTTTTTTTTTTTTCAGTGCATTTTCAGGACTCGCGTGTGAGTTCAGTGTGCCGTACTCTGAATTTTCATGTGTTCTAATGTACATACCTTGTATAATACGTTGGTGTCAATCATGTATAGATATAAACAGTGTATAGGTGAACTTCTTTCGAAGAGGGGATGAATGTTGTGTTTTGGGTTGTCAGTTTCGGTTTCGGAATGACATGTGAGGATGCCAGGGGGCGCCGCTCTGGCATCCAGGATTTCAAGGCGACTGTAAAATAAAAACAGTGTGCGTTGGGTAACCGTGGAGCGCGGTTGTTGTTCTTCTCTTCGGCGCTTCGCGCCAACCCGCGTGTTAGGGCTGGTCGGCGTCCCCGCCGGTCGCGTACGTCTCCGTCGGCCGTCTTCTTCTTCTGCTTCGTCGGGACCAGCCAGCCCCCAATACAGCAATAGTGGCAATCTACCTGTCATAATTTGAGAGTGCTTGCCAAGTGTGCTCCACCCAATTCTTATTCTTCTAGTTACTTCAATCTCGTGGTTTGGCTCTGTGGTTATTACCTGCCCTAAATAGACAGTCTTTTACAACTTGAAGTGCACTATTACCTATCTCGAAGCGCTGCTCTTCTCCGAGGTTGTTGTACATTAGTTTCGTTTTCTGAAGATTAATTTTAAGACCCACCTTTCTGCTCTCCTTGTCTAACTCCGTAATCATGCAGCAATGTTTACCCAGTTTTAATATGTGCTTCTCAATCTAATCCACAGACACTTCTTGTGGGTTCAACATCCATCCTAAACTAGTAGGCACCAAATTCTGTAACAAGGCTAACATAGCACACTTCTGACTTGGGAAATCAGCAAAATATTTTGAAAAAAATATAATGCCTTCACAAACTACCCTCTAAGAAACATACGTTTGTTCATACTTTTCTTTTAAATTTATTGGTATTAAGCATTGACGTTTCTAGTCCATAATAATTATTATTGCGTAATATGAGGTGCACAGTAAAATATAAATTTTAGCGACTAACTACAGAGGGCACTAGTACAATTTTATCATTTCGGTGACATCAGGGTGGAAACAAGGTACCGCTCTAGCAAGCAATTCAGCTGATGCTACCTAACCAGACAGTATACAGCTAAACATTGGTGCTGGAAAGAGAGTTATTGACTCCAAGTAAAAATAAACTGTTTTATGGAGCAACGTAACCTTGTATCCAGGCAGTTCACCGCCTTCTCCTGGCTTGGCTCCTTGAGCCATTTTGATTTGCAGCTCATCGCTGTTGGCCAGATAGGCCGATGTCACGCCAAATCTCCCTGAAGCAACCTGAGAGAAACATAAGTGCAACACACATCATCACACACTGCATGGCTTTGCATCTGGCTTCTTGCATATGTCCACTGTTCAACAAACACAATCATTACACTAGTAAACAACTGATTACAGCTACCATTTTGACACTTGTCATGTGTGCCATATAGAAGCACATCAAATTTTTGTTTTGTTTTGCTGACAAAAAAAAAGTGAATTAAGAGAGTGTCTCACACTTGCTGTCATGGCTCCGAGCAATGCTGGCTAACGATTCCCACATTTACATGCACAGGAACACCCAACAAAGCGAATGGGAGGATGCCCATCACCACCATAGCTCATTCGATAGAGCATCAAACAGAATATTCAAAAGTTATAGGCCTGGCCCTTAATGGTGGCGAATTGTCTTTCCGTTCACTTCAATTTTGTTACATTCACTGTGGGTAAAATTTCGAGCGAGTGCTTCCCTTCTCAGCAAGCCAAAATTATCTTCAAAGGGGAGAAGAGGGTAAGGAGGGGGCTTTACTGGCATGTAAATTTCAGATCTTGGTTTTCCACCCGAAAAAATTTTACAGTTATACGTTAATTGCTACACTACAAATATTGTCCCCTCAACTTTCCTCGGTTTCACTGTCTTTTGGTTTCAGTGCGTTCATTTTTATTAGAGTGTGACTGCATATTCACATTATGATGCTCACTGAATACAGCGAACCCTCATTTCAGGGTACCGAAGGAAATAGATCACTTGAAAAGTTCACTAAGCTGAATATTCACTAGAATACGGAACAGCATTGGGCACAGCAGATGTCAAGTAAAACGGGTAAAATGCTACATATCTTGAAAAAAAAAAAAAAAAACTAGGTAATTTTCATTTGAACTGGCGCTAATAACCGATTGGCTTCCGCAGCTGGTGTTTCGCCGGCCGTTTTGGCAAGGCCAAAAGCGCTTTGACCCGAGAATCGCCCGCCGCCTAAAAACCGTTTCTTTTTTTAGTTTGTTTCATAGATGGTAGCACAGTAGTTTGTGTTTACCTTTTTTTCTTGGTATATTATCCGCTGAATTGACATAGTTGTCTATGTTTCATAGCTCTTTGTAAGTGTTTTTTTTTTTTTTTGTCCTGAGAGGCAAAAGTGCACTATCGTGGCTTTTTTGAAACATCGCGTCGCATATGAAACTTGGAAGAAACGTGGCGTCCTGGCCTCAGCAATGCGACTACAAGCTGCCAAATGGGCTTATTTTTATCACCACATTTTGGTAAACAGAGTCAAGCCAAATTCATTTGCACTTCTCTTAGTCAATGTAAGGCACAAGGAAACAAGATTGAGACCTGATGGGAGTGTGAAAAATGTGAAGTTGCTCTTCGCATGCCCATCTGCTTTAAACTTTTTCAGACACGAAAGTCATACTGAAGCAACTGATGTGCATTCAACCGTTGTTAAGGGAATAAAACAAAGTTTCTTATTCTATGACATTTGTTGTGAATTTTATTGCAGTTTAGTGCACCAACCAATAATGCCGGCCGGTGCAAAAATTTTCCGGCTGTATAACAAGCAGGAATAACTGCAGAGAGCACGAAAGCCGATGGATTAAAGCATAAGAAGACACAAAGCTGTCCAGAAAGTCTACGTTTCTGCGCACTGCCTCTGGCACAGGTTGTTGCTGTGACATAAAGTTTTGCAACTGTTTAATATATCCTACAGCCTCAGCCAGGATACACGATTTGAACCTGCCTGCAGCAGTGCTAAATAATGCGAAAATTTGTTGAAGAGAAATGAGCACAGCTCTGAGGGTCAAGCTCACACAACTGAAACCTGGACCATGTCCCTCTAAAGAGAACCATGAGTAGATGTGAAGGAGAAGTTGATAACACTTACACTGGCAGCAACGTTGATGCTGGCACTCATAAAGCGAAAGCCAAGTGAAGACACCCCTGACTCAATTCCGAACGCGCGATCTAGTGCTTACACATACTGGGTGGCTAGTGAACGGTTGTGCAGCATGAGCAGTCGGTTTTTTACTGACAGACAGTGCCTGCATCAGCCTTGCGAGGCGAGAAAGGGGAGCGACACTTTTGTGAATGTCTCCCTGGGCCCACAAGAGATGCGAGCATGCGTGTCTCGGCATGAAATGCAAGCATGTGGCACGTGATGCAAGACGTGGGCATGTGCACTAGGAGGAGGAGGAGGAATAAATGAGGAAGGACAGGGAGGTTAGCCAGTTCTCAGATGTGCACTAGGGGTGTGCAGTAAGGGTGTGTGCAGACGTGCGCAGTAGGAGAGACAGCGTTACACAAGCTAGTTGAAAAGCTGCTGCAAATCTAAAATATCCACTATTGAAAAGTTCATTCAACTGAAAAATTTTTGCGCAGGGTTCTCTAGAACTTTGGCAGGAAAACTGCCAGGGTTCTCTAGAAGCTCGTTATCCTGAAATATTTGTTAAACATTCATACAAGTGAGAGTTGACTGTATGTATGAAACAAATATCCAAGCACACACCTGCTTGATGGCAGAGCGCTTGTTGTTGTCTGGGTGCTGAAGAGCCCAGCGATCGGCATTCTCGCCACCCTCACCAGTGTTGGACTTGCCGCCCACACGGTTCATGGCAATGGCCAGCGTGGTGTGCGCCTCGATGGAGATGCTGCCAAAGCTCATAGCGCCCGTCACAAAGCGCTTGACAATTTCTTTCGCAGGCTCTACCTGGAATGCACAGATAAAACTGCCTTTAATTACCTCACACAACATAACCTAAATACAAATTAAAAAAAGAAGCTAGCACTTCAGACACACAAACCGAATGGGAACTATAAATGAACTAATGTGCTCCCTGATAAAAAGGCCTCTACGTTTAATATGTGCTTCCTGGAACAAGGAGTGAAAGAAATTTATGTCTTTATGTCTTTGATGCAAATTTAAGAAAACTGAACCAGCAAATTTTCGATTCTCACAATATAGAGAGGTCATCCGAGATGTGGGGAGTTTACAGATAATCTTTAGACAGGGTCATTTTAAATTACAAATTGTCTATACGTGAAACTCTAGCCAATCCCGTTCAAATTCAATATAAGTCAGTGTCGATGTACATAACTCCAAGCCTGAAGGGACCAGGAGAATGTGTTTCCTTTAAGAGGAGTTTCGTTTATTGAGAGATAAACAGGGATATAATATTCAAGTACGAAACCAAACATATTACGAGCATTTGTTCTATTTAAGCAGCGAATTTCATTTGAGAGAGTTTCGTTTATTAGGAGTCTACTGTAAAATGCAAAGCAGTAAACTGGACAAATTGGTGCAGATTGATTGACATAAACAGCATGGAGAGACAAAGATGGCACAAAAGCGTGACATGAGCACATGCTGTGTTTTTCGGCCATCTCTGTTCCTCCACACTTTTCTTTAGCACTGCATCTTCCCACAATAGAAGTATTCAGCTACGCATATCTTTGCGAGCACTTCCCCAGTTTTATCCTTAATAAACTGCAAGTCTTTGTTCAGCCCTTTCGGGACAATGTCAATTAAGTAAGCCCCAAAAGCAAGTATGCGCTGCAAAGAACACAACAATTGAAAGCATTTCCTGCTTTGACCTACAAGAGTGAAGTTTCAAGTCTGTGCAGTTTTTGTGAACCAAAGGTAACATGATTCATTCAAAGGCATCAAAGGCATTCTTGTGCCTAGTAGTTCAAAGACCACTGTTTAAAATGTGATTGTTAGGGAAACTAGATAGTGAAACTGCTGCTTTAGTGACGGCCAATAACAACTGATACTCGTCCAAGTGTAAAATACTAGTGCTGAGTGAATATTAAACCTTTCAAACATATTTTGAATAGTTTGAGCTATTCAATTTGATTCGAACTAAAATTTCAACTATTCAAACTATTCGAGCTTCCCGATGACAAATACAGTTACGTGCTGTATCATTGTCATTGTCATATAAACGTACAGTTTATATGACAATGACCCCTTCAAAATTTTGATATGCTTCACCCCAATGTATTGTTACATTGCGGAGAAGCTGCCTTTTACTCCCTGCTAGGCAGCTATCGCGTTAACTAGAGCAAACGCCCATTCCTACATGGAAATGCATTGTGCTGTTACATTGTGGTATCACCGCAAAGCTGCCTTTAGGGTTCAACTACGACCATAAATGAATTGACGCATAAAAGCACCGGTTCGAACCTACGCCGCATAGATGGTGGCCTTCATTTATGCCGTGTCGAACCAAAAAGTCCAAAAAAAAATCGAATGCATATTTTTAGCATTCGAAATTTCAGATGGTTTTATACATTGACATATACAGGGTAGATTAGCAACTCTGAATTCGAAGGGAGCACGCCCATGTCTACCAAATCAGTTGGGCTTCACGGAAGTTGAAGACGGGGGAGGTGGCGGAAATACAGCTTTTTTCTTTCCTGTGTGAAGGGCTGTGGACACCACTGTGATTGCACCGAATCTTGTGAATAAATACAATTCGGTCTCTGCATTGCCACAACTTTGCTAAAAACTAGGGAACACCATGCCTACAGCACTTTAACAACCTAGCCAAAATAAAAACTTTCCTGCTCCTATTTCATAAGATTGTGCTTAGAGATTGGAACCTTTTTACTGTGAAAGCTGTGATGAGATCACAACAGGGGTCATTTTTGGTGCTGTAGCTGTCCGCCACCACCACCGGCGTCCGTAACTACTACCACATGAAATAAGGAAACAGAAACTAAGTAAAAACATTTAGGACACAATAAAATTCGAACTTGGGTCCCATGTTTGCCAGCTCAGTATTCTATCACTATGCCACGCCGGCACTTGAAACTCCTTTGCAAATTGACTCTAGGCAGGCTTCACGTGCGTCGGGAAAGAAATTGCATTAATATTTATAATAAAGCGTTTTAGAACGACAAAGGAACAACCAGGTGCCACACAGTGCAAATTCAGTTACAAGTGGGTCATGGAATGCTCCAACCTATCACAAATGCCTCAGTCATAATCCTTCAATGTCATCAGCCACAGCATAAAAAAATGATCAAAATACTTGCAAGTGTGCAGCGGGTAACAGAATAGAATCGTGGATGCCTCCCTATACACAAAAATTACGATTTGTGGCACAGTGGGTAAATTTCAAGTATGCTTGTTGCAGTTACCTAAAGAACGTGTTTAAAAAGGCTCTAAAAAGGCTGCTCTTCCAGCTTTCACTGTAACTGTGCTCCGTGTTCTGTGCAGGCCTGGTAAGTTTTTCTGTAGTTTACACTTCGAAGTACTTACTCAAAAAAATTAGTGTTAGATTGTGCTCGTTCGTGTGTCTTTTTGCTTCATCCTCATTTGTACCATGCAAAGTACTGCCATGCAATAAACAAATATTCAAAAGCTGATAGAAAAATATTTGATTTGATTTGTACTCGAACTTTAATACTTGAACTTGTTATGCACAGGGAATTTTGATATTTGCACAGCTCTATAAATTACACAGAAAATTCTGGCCAAAAAATTTCGTGAGAAAGGCGTACATTATCGGCAGACTGACTATGCATATGCTCAACAAAGGAAAAGCAATTCAATTGAACACTTACTTGTGAGATGTCCAGCGGCGTACTGGCGTAGTTGAACTCAAACTGCCCACGAAGAGTGCACTGCCGAATGCTCTTCATTGCATTCTCAATGTAGCGGTCCCATGCGTCCTTGTTGTTGGACCTGTTGATGCAACATGAACAGGAGTCCAGGTTATAAAATGCTCATTTTTTTTTCTTTTCTTGAACAAATCTTTTGAGAACTGCTTGTAGGCTGCAGCACTGTTTTAGTCCTTCTGTGGGCTAAAATACACAGTTAGACATAATTGCTAATAGCATATTTACTCTAATGTAACCCGAGTTTTCCAGACCTATGTTACCAGATGTCGACCCTCGCGTACGATCAAATAGCGAAATTCACAAACTATAGTTGTCTAAAAAGTGCAGGGATAGACAAAATTATTTTATTTATTATTTTTTGTTTTTCTCTAGATGCTATGGTAAGTCACCCCTCAAACTACAATATTGGCAGCGTTCCAATTGAGTATATGTGATAAAATCAGTAGACTACTTATTAACAGACTTTTATACTGCATGTTTTTCTTATTAAGATTATGACATGCTCATCGTATAGATTTGAAGCTGCATGGTAAATCAATTAACGGAAATCTTGTAGCTGTCACCACATTTATAACACATATTTCTCCCTAAACAGCAATGCTGGTGTGTAAATACAGATGATTCAAATGCATTTTGAAGGTACAGGTGAACACAGCAACAAGGTTGAGACCTGCACAATGTGAAAGATGGGAAAGAAATGCTGGTACCGGCTGGTTATTTCACTTGCAACACTCGCCAATATTTTCTGCAATACACAAAAATATGCAATGAACACCACTGCCATGGTTTCGAGAGACAAAAGCGCTTTGCCATAGGTGGAAAGACACGGAGTTGTAAAGGAATATGTGCACCTAGGACAGGTGCAACCGTGGAGCTGAACGATGACACAGAAATAACTAGAAGAATGGGATGGAGCAGATTCAGCAAGCATTCTCAAATCATGAATAACAGATTGCCTCTATCCCTCAAAAAGAACGTATCTAATTGCTGCATCCTACCGGCACTTGCGGAGCATAAATCTGGAAGCTTGCAAAGAGGGTTTAACTTAAATTGAGAGCGACACAGCGAGTGATAGAAAGGAATTACAATAGGTGTAACCTTAATTGATTTGTGGGGTTTAACGTCCCAAAACCACCATTTGATTATGAGAGACGCCGTAGTGGAGGGCTCCGGAAATTTTGACCACCTGGGGTTCTTTAACGTGCACCCAAATCTGAGTACACGGGCCTACAACATTTCCGCCTCCATCGGAAATGCAGCCGCCGCAGCCGGGAATCGAACCCGCGACCTGCGGGTCAGCAGCCGAGTACCTTAGCCACTAGACCACCGCGGCGGGGCTAGGTGTAACCTTAAGAGACAAGAAGAGAGCAGAGTGGATCAGGGAACAAACCAGTGTTAAGGATATCATGGTTGAAATCAAGAAAAAAAAGAAATAGATGAGGGCCGTGCACGCAGCACGTAGGCAGGTTAACCACTGGTCATTGAAGGTGACCGCCTGGATTCCCAGAGAAGGCAAACACATGAAGCGGAAGCAGAAAATTAGGTGGGTAGATGAGATTGAAAAGTTTTGCAGGTATAACGTGGCAGCGGAAAGCACAGGACTGGGCTCATTAGTGGAACATGGAAGAGGCCTTTGTCATGCAGTGGGCAATGACAAATGCAGTTCACCGTAGCCAGCCTTTGGATAAATTGTGGGCTTGTGTGAATAGTGAAAATTAGGTTCGAAGCAAACTTGAATCGAATAATGATTTTGGTCAAAGAAAGAAAGAAAGAAAGAAAGAAAGAAAGAAAGAAAGAAAGAAAGAAAGAAAGACAGACAGACAATGTGGGGTTTAATGTCCCAAAACTTTCGTCAAATAATTTCGAATCAAATTCTAATATTATATATCACATATAATAAAGAAAAATTAGCAAATTTGTCGTATCCCAACTAACCTGCACAATATATTTATTTTTCTTTATTTCAGACAAGGCCTGTGCCAATGTCATTCTCTTAGGCTCAAAGGAAGCGGACGCAGAACTTTAAATAGTAGCAAGATTAGATTTTCAGTAGAATGCAAGTGATGACCTGTAAAATATCTAAAGTTTCAAAATTTACAATACTTGGAGCTTACAAGCTGGTATAACAAGCTTTTAAGCTTGAAATATGATGAATAGATGTGAGGGCCATTCATTCCTTCAACTTTGAAGTGGGGCTTCGCAACCATGTAAATTTCTTTGAATAGGTGTTTTCACAGCTTAGCACCCCGTTACTACAGTGAAACCATCTTTACAAAAACAAGTGACATGTAGATTTGTAGTGACCTAGATAGGTACTTTCAAGGCTTAGCAATCCTTTGTTGCAGTGTAGCAACCTTTATAAAAAAAGGGGGGGGATACATGATAACTAACATACACATATTTGTTCATTTCAAATACTTGAAAAGTTTAAACAATTTCAATTCAAATCAAAGTGAATTCGAATATTCATTCAAATACTCACACAAACCAAATCAATTGCATCGAATCTGTGTCCTGATTTTAGGCTATTTCCATCAGTAAGTATGTTAGTTAAGTTCAATAACTACATTTTAGTCAAATTAACATAGTCAGTCATATCGATAAATGAGCTAGTCGCAAGTGGATACTCACATGGCAGCTTCCTGCAATGAGGATATGCTGACTGGGTCATTCACGTGGCTCTCACCACCATTGCGCCAATGGTAGAAGCCGGAATTACGAAGCACCAGGTTGTCAAACTCGCGGCCCGTGTAGGCCAGATCGTGACGCTGGACCAACTCTCTGGCCAGCACCTGGAACAGCGCCCAGGGGAAACAGCGTGAAATGAGCGCATTTCAAATGACAACACACTGAGCATTCCCTATGTAAAACAAACAGAAAAAAGAAAATGGAGTGGCCAGAAAGTAATTGTCACAATTAAGCAAATGGACCAAAAGTCATAATTAGTAACAGGGACCAGTTGTTTAAGAATTCAAGGCAGTTGATGCCAGTTAATGTCAGTTGAAACCATTTAAATTGCCACCTACAAGTTTTCACCTAGGAACAGACGTTGAAAACAAGAACTTAAGGAGATCATCAACCTTATTATATATTTGTCAATCTTTATTTAGAACTAACCTTTAACCCTTTCAGGTTTTACACCTTGCATGTAGGGCATCACCGAACAGGCACCAAAGAATGAACGCCATATATGTACAGGAAAGCTAGTATGTTTAAAACACATGCCTTTCTCAATCATTTCTTTTGCTTGGCATGTGTTTTCACACTTAGAGAATATGGTAATTTTTCTCATGCATCGATGTCTCTCCATTTTTTTTTATTTCCAAAGCAGCACACTGGCTTCCGCTTGTGCATCTAAAAGCACGTGCACATCTTGTTCCAGTTTCTTTCTTGGAGTAGTCATGGTTTCTTGCTCCCACCATGCTGTCTGGTTGGCCGCTTGTTTCTTTCTTATTTTTTGTTCCCTGAAGCTCGATTACATCTCCTTCCGTGTGGTGCTAAATTACAGGAATGATGCTGCTGTGCTTGCACTTCCTGTTTTGCGGACATTTAAAAACAACTCTGTGTTGTCGGCAATAGGCCGATACATAACTATAGCTTTTTCACTCCTTTTGCTTTGCAGACGGGCACACAACCACACAGTTTTCGTCTGTGCCCTCCCTAACGCAGTTGACTTGCGCTACGGAACTGCGCGCTGGTTGCTTTACAGCTGTCGGCTGGCAATTCTTCCGATGCAGACTATTCCACAAGTGCCGAATCAGAATCTGATTAGTTGGGTGTCAGTTCGTCAGATGAGAATTTGCTTACGAGTTCAGACTCGTATGATGATTAAGCTATACCTTGAAAGCATGCACGATAAGACAATCTAAACTGGTTCAAAGGTGGGTGTTAGTGTTTGTGCAAAAACCACTTTTTTTTTTTACTAGAAAAGTGCTCTGATGTATGCCTGTGAGCAAAGTTTAATACAGCATGTAAATTTTATTCGTAGAAAAATATTTTTTTTAGTATTTCGCTTGAGGTTATTTCCAAATTAGCCCTGTGTATACAACAGCAAAAATGATTTTTTGTCATATTATGGTCATGCAAAAAATTTCTAGAGAATTCGTTTTCAAGTAGAATTGCCTGAAAAACTTAATCCAGCAATAAAATAATACACATTTTTGTAGAGCATTTTACATACAAGAAAAATTCCGAAGATCCCATATACACTGGGAATCGCTGTTACGAGAAGCAAGTGGATGGAAGGTGACTCTGTTGTAATCACTTTTATTGAGCAAAACGTAACAAAGTGCCGCTTAAGATATGTACAAACACATGCACTGACAGGATTCCCAGAGAAAGCAAACATACAAAGGGGAGACAGAAAGTTAGGCGGGCCGATAAGATCAAAAAATTTGTAGGTGTAATGTGGCAACGAAAAACACAAGACCGGATTGATTGGCATATCACAGGAGATGCCTTTGCGCTGTAGTGGCCGTAATCAGGCTGATGATGAGGATGATGATGCACAGACATACGTTAAACTGTTTATTTTTTATATAACCAGTTGCTTACAGTTACTTAATGATACCAACAGCAACATGAATCTGTAAGCAAATATGAAGCACTTGTGCTAGAAAGAATGGTAGCCCTGAACACTGCTACATAATTTAACTTCAGGTGATGGTGCCTAACTACAATTGACGTTAACCCAACAAGACGGATCTATCATAGGAGTACATAAGTAATGTTTATAAAATTGGATAGCCAGCACTGCAGCCACAAGTGATGTTTAACGGACATTAGGATCTATTAAAAATGTAGTCATGACATGGCGTGACTCTGTAGAAACAATACTTGACTGCCATGCAGAATGCTGGTGTTTGATTCCTGCTGGGGCCCTGACATTTATTCTTTGCATTCGTCGGGTCAATGCTGCGAATGTCGGCTAAATTTAATGGGTGAGCATTAAATAAAAGCTATGTCTGTTCTCGCCGTTCTTGAATAGATATAAACTGTCCATCACCTGTGGCGCATACAAGCACACCTGTATGCAAGTATGTGCCACACGTCTGGCGTAAAGGGTTTGGTGACATAAGGAACCGGATTGTGACATTATAACTAGCCAGACAGGCGGACGGACGGATGGACGGACGAATGGACAGACAGACGCTCCAGTGCCTACAGTATGCAAAGGAATGCTTTGCATTTATTGCGATTCTCAAAGGATTAAGGTGTTAGCCAGTATTGTGACCAGTACTCATGGCAATGGTGGTTGTATGTAGAAAGAATAATGCAGTGTTTACGGTAGACACTGCACAGACTAATTTACAATGCAGCAACCCACAGTACAGACCTCAAATGTGGCGCCGCCTATGCGGGAGGCAGTGTTGCGGAAGCAGACGTCAATCACTTCCTGGGCGAGACCCACGGCCTCAAAAATCTGAGCCCCTTTGTAGCTGTGCAATGTTGAGATGCCCATCTTGGCCATCACCTGCACAGAGACATGGGACAGCAGCTATTATAGCGTGGAAAAAATAAGACTAATGTAAGCAATGAAAACTCTTACAATCAGCAGCACGAAGCAATCAAATGAGTGCTAAACGTAACTACATTAGCCAAAATTTCTAAGGCAATCATATTTTCAATCATCATGTTTGCAATGTAAAAAATTGTATTGTAGTAGAAAGAACAGCTGTCCGAGACTAGTAGTAGGCATGTAGAAACTGAGTTGCGCCAATATTTTTCTAACAGTCTATTACCCATCACTAGTATTCATGATACCGACCGACTGAGTGGTACGACGTGACTTTTCTAATTATACATGAAAGCTGCACTGCATTTCAATAATATTCCTTCCACAGATTTGTCTTTAAGCCTCCACAGTATTACATGATGTACTCCTAATAATAACAAGATATTATATACAGAAGCAATAAACATTTTCATTGAAATTCTGAAATTAACCTTAACATTTATGTCTCATTGTAAAGAAAAAAAATGCTTGGAATCCACATCAATTTTTTTGTTCGTAAAAAAGGCTTCTTTGACATTTTGTGTCACTAAAGCTAAAATAAGGTTGTGCGTTCATGACAGAAATTAAACTAAATACTAGTGTTTTGCTTTCCACACCCACAACATGGTTTATAAGGCACGCTGTAAGCGTGGGAGCCTGATACAAATTTGGACAACTGAGATGCTTTACTATGCACCAAAACCTAATCAAGTCCACAATATGTTTTTGCATTAACCTGAAATATGCTCATTCCAAATGCAATTGAACTATTTTTTAATCAAATGTTCAATATTCATTCTTAGTTCATTGGGCAGCTAAGAGCATTAATTGTTCCTTCACTATGTGTCCCCCTAGGTGACAACTTATCTGCAAAAATGGTTTTCGTGTTACACCCTGTGCTTAATTTTCAGAAAGCCATAAAGTTTAATTCTAAACTCCCGGTACATTTTCTTTCTCGTATAGTTTTGCTTTCCAAATTAATGTGCTGTTTATATGCCCTGCTCAGCCTAAAGTGAACAAAAGATGCTTTATCAAAAATTAGAAAGCTTATATTCTTTGTAGTGTTTTTTTCAAGGTGGGTATTCCAGTAATGTATACACTGTAAAATATTTTTTGCTTAATGGAGATGGTTTTGCTCGTCAGCTTCAATCTAACCCTTGCAGTATGTAGGGGAGATAGACAAATGAAAAAAAAAAAAAATAACATGCTGGAAATTACTGATAATCTCCTAACTGTGTAGCTTACTGTGATTTTCTCAACCGAATAGGTTCAGTTCTTTCATCATTTCAGTTTGAAAGGCAGTGTTTGTACCCACACAACATTTTACTAAGCCACCCAATTTCTGCTGTAGCTACATAACATGCACATTAACATTGCGACCTCACGCACCTTGGCAATTCCACGCTCCATGGCAGCCACATAGTTCTTGAAGATTTGTTCATCCGAGAGGGGTGGGTTCAGGAGACCATCTGAACGCAGCGTGGCGCACATCTCAAACACCAGATACGGGCAGATGGCATCTGCACCGTATCCCAGCAGGACGCACATGTGGTGAACTTCCCTGAAAGTACAGATACATTGGCACATTATCGCAAGATTGCAACATGGTATCCCCAAAATCTACATTGTAAAGCCTGTACATGAGGCGTGCACTTACCATAGGCTTTTGCGCAATAGTGTATATAACAGACAAAATACATTAGGAGAAGCTTAGGCCTGACTAGCAACAAATCTCTCGGCAGAAATATATAGCACACTGTATCAAAAACACTATGTCCCATTATAGCGTGCATTGTGCTCGTCTATTGTCAGCGTTCATTCCAGTGCACATTTTTCGGGCAGCATCTTACCGTCCAGGATGAAGAACATATTATGTAATAATTATGTAAATTTTCTTCTACTGCATCAAAAATCTGGAACTCTTTACCTTATACCATTGCATCATCCACTTCATTTCATTTATATAAAAACTTTGTTTTCACTCACCTACAAAACATACAAGAGTAGCATACAAGAGTAGTATTTATAAATATTATTCCAGTGTGTTTATACTGACATATATTTACAGAGTATATTTTATGAATTTACTGTATTTCTTCCCACTTATATGTACTGAACTGCTCTGCAGCTCAGTAGTAACTACTCCTGTTAGCAAACAAACCCCTGCAACAGCCCTTGAAGGGGCTTTGGGGTCCTACTTCTATAATGACAGCGTGTTTCGAATAGGGGAGCCCAATAGTTTGGGGTCCCAAAGCATTTTGCATGTGCTCTCTTTGGAATAAGTAGGAACTAAAAGTTTCCAAATACAGTCTGTGGTGCTTTGGACACTCGTTTTCAAAATCAGAAATAGTTTTATTTTCCCATAAAATTTTTGCGGGTACTTCAGGCGAAAAGCTGCACTATACAGCTTGAATGTGCCTGGAGGGGGCCTCACATGACAGCAGTAACATTAAAAATAAGCATGCATGTAGCATGTATCCAAATACACAACGACCTCGATGACATAATTATTTGGGGCCCCAAATTGCTTGGTGTTCCCCTCGAAAACTTCCAAATAATCGTACATTCCAAGTACAAAACACAATAAAGCTAATTGATTGGTTGGTTGCATGGACGTTTGATTGTTTGACTGATTTATTGATTGAAGCACCATCCTGTGGGCTCCTTCTTGTCATGTGCATTGTAGCTATTGCTATCCCCAAGTCAATGATTAGTACCGTTTTTTCATGATTCAGTTTGTTACAATATATGGTCGCTGGCAAGATATTTTTGTGTAAATAATAATGCTTTAGTATCAAATCACCTGCTGTAAATTATGCATGCTTTCCTTACTCCCTGAAATCTCTTACAGTGTTGACAGTATGTGGCTCAACTTCAATATATTCCATGACACCTCCTATACATAGATTTACATACATATAGGTAATTTATACATAATGATTTCACCAATAGGTTTGGAATTGACTTGTGCAATGGCTTTTGAATGATGCTGGAATTTAATCTACAGACATCAGATGGCCAAATTTACTGTCCCAGATTGATTGTCTGTCTATCTATTCAAGCCGCTGGATGCCATGCCACTGTATTGTGTATGTGAATAGGCCCACCACTACAGGTGGCCCTGTACATCTTTTTTGCTCGTCAGCAGCCTTTTTTGATAAGTCTACCCAGGAGTCAAACATTAATAGACATACTTTTGCTTAGTAATCTAACATTCGAGGTAGCTAGAGCTTCAATTAATCATGGCTGTTTTAAGAGCAGCCTGAACGTAAGTCATGTTGATAGTAATAGCGTGTGCCTTCCTTAAAGACCTTCTTCAAAGATTACCTTATCAAATCTTCAGCTGCTTCTTTGGGCCCATAAGTGCATGCACAGGATGTGCTGCTATTATTAGAGTCACTGTCTTCAGATGAGGTGCCCTTCAAACGGTTATCAAGAACTCCAGCAGTAGGTTCATACAACAATACTTATGCTCGCTGTCACAAACAGTATGTCACTAAGTGCTATTACACTGTCAATGCTAAATCAGTCTGAATTCTGCTATGTGAAAATAAGTGGCATAAAATGTTTGCTTTTTTGTTTTAGAAAAAGTACATTGAATTAATAATTATAAACCATATAATTATATATACTGTAGAGAAGCCGTCGAACACTGAAGTGGGTCAAACTCTCAAGTGTTCTCTAGTGGGTCTACCCAAAAAGGACGCCGCTCGTGCTGAGAGTCCGTGCTTCGCCGTTACTGTCGCCATTGTGTATACTCACTGTGTGCCTGCTAATAAACGCCATAACAAATTGGTGGAGAGTGCTACGATCCCCTTTGATGCCCTTGGAATTGCGCTCACGTATTGTGCAATCTACCATGTCCCACGACACCTCTCAGCAAACGCCTCCTCCATGCCACCCCCTTGTCCCGGTGTCCCCAGGATCCGAGATTCACCCATCTTCACGGGCGCCGATGGCACTGACGTGGAGAACTGGCTCGCCATTTACGAGCGCGTGAGCGTCCCCAACAAATGGGACGAGGACGGCAAGTTGACAAACTTGGTGTTCTACCTTGCGGGCGTTGCAAGCTTGTGGTACAACAACCACGCGTCCGATTTCGCAACCTGGTCCGATTTCAAGACCGCTATCACCAACGTTTTTGGCCGCCCTGCCGTTCGTAAGCTGCAAGCCGAGCAGCGCTTAAGCGAACGCGCTCAGCAGGCCGGTGAATCATTCACCAGTTACATAGAAGATGTCCTGGACCTGTGCAAGAAATCCAACGACAGCATGTCCGAATCAGACAAGATCCAGAACGTCATGAAGGGCATTGACGATGATGCCTTCACGATGCTGCTTGCCAAAAACCCAGGCACAGTAGCTGAGGTCATCACCCTGTGCCAGAGCTACGAGGAGCTCCGCCGGCAGCGTTCGATGACCCATCGCTCCACACCACGAGATGCAGGGCTTGCAGGCTTGGAGGCGAGCTGTGATCAGGTGGCACTGCTGGCAGACCTCAAGTCCTTCATACGTGAGGAAATCGCGCGGCAGTTCTCTCTCCTGCCCTTTGCCCACTGTGATGCGATGGTGATGCGACTGGTGCGCGTAATTGTGAATGATTGAAAAGTGCGCGAAATTAAAGGATGACCGAGTGCACGTGCTGGGTCGCCTGAACAACGACGACGCCGAGGACCGGTACACGTGAGAGCGTGGAGCGCAAGCATCCAAGACCATAAAGCAAACAAGGGCCAATGGCTGATCACCACGGAGTTTTGAAAGGCCAATCGGGACGAGACAAGTGTGCCCCAGAGGAAGCCAATCCTGAAGGGCAAAAGAGCTAGTAGTTCGAGGTGAACGAGGCAAGAGGAAGGTCACAGCTGGGAGCTGAAGACAGGCAGTCGGGTGGCAGACCTGAGCCTTCTGGACTTCACCCGGTCTGGACCTCCGGACAACGCCTTCCAAGGACGGCGAGCTGCCTCAACGGTCGAGACCAAGGCCTGCAGATTCCGGTGCGGGTGCAGCAACGGCAGTTCGGGTCACGGGCCTGAGCCTTGCAACCAGCCACCTCGTCGGGCGAATCTGGGCCGCCACAGGCATCACCGAGCGAGTCCCGTTCCATCGTCGCCGCCAGCGAGCATCGGTACACGCCGTCGCCACCATTACAGCAGCAACGTTTTGGTGAGATCGAACTTGCTCTCTTCCCTGCACCGCCGAATCACCGCGTCAGAACTGCATCATGTAGCTGTGACTTTCCGTCGGCAGTTTCGGGACTTTAGATGTTTGTTTTCCTTCTAAATCCCGCTTTTAGCCAGCTACTCATTTCTTGTAGTTTGTGTTTGAGTTTTGCTTCAGTTCTGCAGTAAATGTTTAGGTGTTGTTTGTTAAGCAAACGGCTTTGTCTTTATTAGAAAAACTCTCCGGGGCTCAACCAGGAGAAACAAATCAGCAACAAGAACCCGCATCACACCCACCCACCGGCTGCTCAACAATCGGCCACTACCATTCTTCCACCCATCCGCCGAGCAATTGAGCAGGAAATAGCGGAGGTCATGCCTGCGAACCAACCACAACAGCTTCCGGCCCCTGCGCCCCCAAGTTACGCCCAAGTGGTCGCCAGGCCGCCTCCAGTCGTTCAACCGCCCGCCCCACTGACTTACGCCGAAGCTGCCGCACGACCTCCATCCTTTGCAGCGGGTATGCCGGCTACGTATGTTGACGTGACCTCTCACACTCAGCTCCAGCACCCCCTGCAGCCTTTCCAGCCACCGTTTCGTCCATCGGCTCTTGCATCATGGACAAGACCTACCCCAGCGAACCGATGGCGCACACCCGACAACCAGCCCATCTGCTTTGCCTGCGGTTACGCTGGTCACGTAGCCCGTTATTGCCATCACATAGAGCCGGCTCCGATTTCTTCGCCTGTTGCTGGCCACATCAGCCGACCCTATCACGACGAACCACCGTCTATGCCACCGCCGTCTCACCCAGGTCCATCTCCTCGAAAGTGGCAGCCTCCACGACGTCGTTCCCTGTCCCCCATGAGGCCAAGTTCGGCTACTCATGAGCGGGAAAACTAGTCGTCGCAGTCTCTGAGGCAAGGACTGCAATGTTATTGCAATGTGAAAGCCCTCAGAGCGGCCCATCTAATGTCATAGACGTGCTTGTGGACGGTGTTCATGCATCTGCTCTTATTGACACTGGAGCTGCAGTATCCGTTATGGACGAAAACTTTTGCTGCTTGCTTCGAAAAGTGACGCCGCCGATTTTTGGGTTGTCCCTTCGTACTGCCGGTTCGCATCCTATCCATCCTTCAGCAGAGTGCACAGCTCGCGTTGTCGTTCAGGACGTTCTGTATGTCGGCCAATTCATCATCATTCCTGCATGCTCTCATGACGTCATCCTGGGGTGGGATTTTCTCTCCCGCAACGACGCCGTCATCCATTGTGCCGCTGCCGAAATTGAACTCTCAGCCTTCTCGCATTTGACGCCGGAAGGCAGTCCCTCGAAACTGAGCAAGATTCTCGTGAAAGACAATACTATAGTGCCTCCAAGCTCGGCGATGGGTGTATCTGTCTACTGCACTGGACTCTCCTCGACACAACTGCACTCGTTTCGCCATCCGAACGTGCTTGCCAAAGGAAAGGGTTGCTAGTACCTTTCGCGACCGTGCAAATCACCCAGAGCAACGCCGCTATTTTTGTGACCAACCCATCCCCGTACACTGTTACCTTGGTTTGAGGGGAATGTCTCGGCAGAGAGGAATCAGTGGATAACGCACAAGTCCTGGACGTACCTGATGACTCGCGTTGTCCCGATTCGCGTACCGTCAGTGTTGTTTCCACTTATCATTCATCATCTCCTGATGTATTTGGCCCCTACATTGATGACAATATTACGTCGGTACAGCGTTCTCAGCTTCTAGACCTGCTGCGAGAATACAATTCTTCTTTTGATGTCAGGCGAAGTTCTCTCGGTCGCGCGTCCGCTGTTACACATCGTATCGACACTGGCGCCCATCCACCATTACGGCAACCTCCCTACCGCGTGTCGCCTGCTGAACGTCGGGAAATTAACGAGCAGGTTGATGATATGCTCAGACGCGACGTTATTCGGCCCTCGGACAGTCCATGGGTGTCTCCTGTTGTTCTTGTTGCAAAGAAAGATGGTTCTGTGCGGTTCTGTGTGGACTACAGATGGCTCAATAATATCACTCGCAAGGATGTTTGCCCACTGCCGCACATCGATGACGCAATTGACTGCCTTCACGGAGCCGAATTTTTTTCTTCTCTCGATCTGCGCTCGGGGTACTGGCAAGTACCCATGGCTGATGACGCTGAACCGAAGACTGCGTTCATCATACCCGACGGCTTGTACGAATTCAGCGTCATGCCGTTTGGTCTATGTAATGCACCTGCGATCTTTGAGCACATGATGGACACCGTTCTGCGCAACTTGAAATGGCACACGTGCTTGTGTTACCTCGATGACCTTGTTGTGTTCGCCCCAGATTTCTCCACGCATATGCAACGTCTGAAAGAAGTTTTTGCACGTGTGAGCAATGCCGGCTTGCAACTAAATCTGAAGAAGTGCCGCTTTGCAGCACGGCAACTCACCATCCTAGGTTACGTCATGTCTAAGGATGGCATTCTTCCTGACCCAGCCAAGCTTCGGGCCGTGGCTGAAATCCCCAAACCTGCGTCCGTCAAAGAACTGCGAAGTTTCGTGGGTCTGTGCTCATACTTCCGACGCTTCATACGAAACTTTGCTACGATTATATCACCGCTGACAAAGCTCCTTGGAAGTAACGGGCCCCTCAATTTGTGGTCGTCTGAGTGTGACGACGCATTTGCGAAGCTCCACCATTTGCTGACGTCTCCTGCCATACTACGCCACTACGACCCTACGGCCCCGACGGAGGTGCACACAGACGCCAGCGGTGTAGGCCTCGGCGCTGTCCTGGCGCAGCGCAAACCCGAATTTCCTGAATATGTCGTAGCATATGCAAGCCGTACGCTCACGAGAGCCGAGACAAACTACACCATCACGGAGAAAGAGTGCCTGGCGATCATCTGGGCCCTTACAAAGTTTCGACCCTATTTGTACGGTCGCCCATTCGATGTCGTCACCGACCATCATGCACTATGCTGGCTTTCATCATTGAAGGATCCCTCAGGCCGTCTCGCCCGTTGGGCACTTCGCTTACAAGACTACGACATCCACGTGCTGTACCGCAACAGACGCCAGCATGCTGACACCGTCGCCCTCTCGCGCTCCCCTTTGCCTGAAGGTGATGTGCTCTGCTCAGTATCCTCGGCTGCTGTTTCTGCCATTGATGTTGACATCATCGCTACCGAACAGCGAAAGGATAATTGGATCGGCCCGCTCATCGACTTGCTCTCTGATTCATCCACAACGCCATCCACGCGTGCCTTGCGTCGTCAAGCTCGCCATTTCGCCATCCGTGATGGCCTTCTACACCGACGCAATTACGACGCCGATGGCCGGCAGTGGTTACTCGTGGTACCCCGCAGTCTGCGGTCAGAGATATGTGAATCCTTTCATTCTGATCCGCAATGCCCGCACTCTGGGGTATTCAAAACCTACCATCGCATTCGACAACGCTACTTCTGGCGCGGGATGTACCGCTACGTGCAGCAGTTCGTTCGCTCCTGCCTCGCTTGTCAACGCCGAAAACCGTCAGCACACATGTCACCAGCCGGTCTGCAATCGTTACCTTTCCCTGAGCGTCCGTTTGGGCGCATAGGTATCGATTTGTATGGACCACTTTCTCTGACGTCGGCTGGTAACCGCTGGGCCATCGTCGCCGTAGATCATTTAACGCGATACGCCGAAACCGCCGCTATCCCTGCGGCTACTGCGCGTGATATTGCGTCCTTCCTACTGCATCGATTCATACTGCGCCACGGTCCACCTCAGGAGCTTCTCAGCGATCGAGGCCATGTCTTCTTGTCAGAAGTTGTCGAAGCCATTCTCACGAAGTGCCATTCTGTCCACCGCAAAACAACTGCTTACCACTCGCAGACGAATGGTCTGACCGAACGCTTTAACCGCACCCTCGGCGACATGCTTTCGATGTACGTCGCCGCCAACCACACGAATTGGGATACTATACTGCCCTTCGTCACCTACGCCTACAACACCGCCCCTCAAAGCACGACCGGTTTTTCACCTTTCTTCTTGCTGTATGGAAGGCACCCGTCACACACACCATCGACACGATACTCCCGTACACGCCGGATCCATCCGAGTGTGCACCTATTTCCGAGACAGCCAGGCTTGCTGAAGAGTGTCGCGAGCTGGCCAAGACATTTACGACGCATGAGCAAGAGCAGCAGAAGAGTATTCGTGATGGCTCCGCCACTTCTGAACCCACGTTCCTTCCTGGTTCCCTTGTATGGCTCTCAATCCCGACCTCTGTAGCTGGCCTTTCTTCCAAACTACTCCCGAAATATGAAGGTCCCTACTGTGTGATCGAGCACACATCTCCAGTCAACTATCTTGTCGAGCCAATTGAACCATCTTCGGACATGCGCCGTCGCGGGCGCGACATAGTCAACGTGGAGCGCCTGAAGGCTTACTATGACCCGTTCGTAGTGACAAGCTGTTAGGTCGCCAGGCGGCTCCCTCTTCAACCCCGGGGTAATTGTAGAGAAGCCGCCGAACACTGAAGTGGGTGGAACTCTCAAGTGTTCTCTAGTGGGTCTACCCAAAAAGGACGCCGCTCGCGCCGAGAGTCCATGCTTGGCCGTTACTGTCGCCATTGTGTATACTCGCTGTGTGCTAATAAACGCCATAACAATACTAAGCTTCTCACTTCTTGTTTTTTCATTTTTCTTTTTTTTATTCACGTAAGCTGCAGCAGGTAGTGAAAAAACAATGCACCGCATAAAAAAAGACTGCGACAGCTGATACGTGTAATCCAGAAGATACCAATCCTCGTTTCCAGAATGGTCAGTCCTGCACAAGCAAGGCCTACATATTTTTGCAAAGACGATACTTGTCCAAAAGACATGAAGCCAACACCTACTGTGGACTCAATCGCAGACAACACCTTAAACATTGACTTTTTCGAAGCTAGCATGTAATTGGCCAGGGCCTACAAAGAAAGACTTCACTGAAGCTGTATCATTATTATTGCTACCCTAACCATATATAGGGTTATAAGATGTGGTTGAAGGCCTGTTTTCCAAGCATCAAATTCTTAGACCCTTTGATAAATTCTTAAAACAGGAGAGCTCAGTAAGCAAAGTCTCAATTGAAAGAAATTCACATGGAAAAAGCTGTCACTCACCTGGCCTCGCCAGTCTCCACAATGAGGCCACATTTCATGCGCTGCCGCATGGTGATCAGGTGGTGATGGACAGCACCCAATGCCATGGCCGCACTGAAAACACACACAAGAAACGGAACAGCAAGGATAGTGTGAGGACCAGTGCAGCATTCCACAAGAGCTGGGGTCACAAAGGCCCGCCTACCTTTTACTAGCGGTCCTCAGCATCGCAAAAAATAAACTTTTGTGACTGCTAAATAGTATGGACAATATGTTCTCGCTTGGAGACTAATGTTTTGTTCGGGAGAACTTCAGAGACAGGACTCGACTCAAGTATTTTTTTCAGAGGCACCCCACGCGGTCACTATGTTTTGAGACAACATAAAATAAAAACACTTTTTCCGAATTTTAGACATTCAGCAAATCTTACCAGTTCGATATCTTTCTCGAAAGGTATGTCAAGCCCCTGCAGATATGACCCACTTATATATGGGAAGGGCATTCTTTAATGTCAACATTGACATTTTGTTTAAGTACCCCTCCACCCGCTTTCTATTCTAGCCCATGTAGGACTAAATTTTAGGAATGCGGCCCGAAAGCTGATACGAGTTTGAGACTGCTGCAATAGAGCACAGAGCAAATACCTTGCACATCGCCCATATGAGGTAAAACCAGTGCAGAGTGTTAGATGACCACACTCGCGTACAGGGACACAAACTAACAGCTTAACTTCCATGGTCATGTGACAGAGTAATTTTTTCAATAGCTGCGAGTGTACTTCATCAAAACTGCACTGCCATGTCAAGTGTCAAGCCTGTTGAGCAGATAAACAGTACAAGAGTGCTATGGTGTGAATAATAGTCCTTTGCGTTGTTCAAGTATAAATGTGCACTAGCTAGTCAGTGGTATTATGAATAAGGTAGGTTGACATGTGTGCCTGCTGGTGTGTCACCGGCATCACACGAAACAATGTTACAGAGCTAAAAAAAGACAAAGGCTAAAGAAAACAACCGGACAGGCACCCAACATGCTTGGCTTTGCTGCTCTAATAGTACACTCATACTTCGATATAACAAAACTGAATGTAACCAAGTATTAGTTATAACAAGGTAAATGAAAAATAGTTTTCCAATGGATATGGTGTTAGGAATAAACCTTTATAACAAGCTTTCGGATATAACAAACTCATTTTTGTGTAACATGCAACTTTGTAATAAAGAGGTTTGAGTAATATTGTTGAATGTCTTCATCCTTCCTGGGGCTAAAGCTACACATTAACATATTATAATTTATTATAGCTACAATCACCTTTGGGATAACTGAAATGCTTCCTTTCATCAATCTATTTCACAGTAATATCAGTTACCAGTACTGAACTTCAGGATCTTAATGGTAGGTTTTAACCTCAACTTGAGTTTACATTAAGGAGCATATTATTAAAACAGCAACCTTTTATTAAAAATGTCATGAAAAACACATAATGTGCTTGGGCATTCACGTTAACATGCTCGATGTGCCTCAAATCCACACCTGACAGGTATGAAGTCCTTGCCAGCTTTCCGGTCCGACAGCACGATCAGTGTGTAGCCATACTTTGCGGCAGTGCAAGCCTCGTCACAGATGCGACGAATGGCATTCAGGAGGCCTGGGCCTCCTTCGCTTGCAGAGAACACAATGTCGATCTCCTTTGTCTGCACAAAACAACCAAAATCCACATTACTATAGCTCATACCCACAAACAAGTACATCAGTTTCAAGTGCTAGGTCAACCAAGCGAGAAACTTCCACAAGCTTCTGTTTCGTATAAGCTGCATGGTTAACAATGTATTGAATTGAATTGTGTTTTACTGACATAAAAATAATGTACTGTATACAACAGTGTAAAAAAATGCACCTGAATCCCTAGACAAAGGCTAGTTGGGATTCATTCCAAAAAGTAATTCAGAAAAGGGCATGTCATTAACACACAAAAGAAAGTTTGCAAATACAAGTATTTTACACATGGAGAACTGAACATAACGTAATGAATTTACAGTGCTTGGCGAATGATCATGGATGCAGGCAGAAAAAAAAGAAAAAAAGAAAGGTATGTAAGGCATCGTTTGAGAACATATCAAACTTCACAACAAACAATTGAGTACATTGTGATATATGAAAACTAATCATGACATATGTATCTGTATAGCATAACAATACTGATAGAGGACTGAAAGAAAACAGATTCTAATGTGTATACATAAATATTATATAATTGCAGATAGGCATGTACGTAAGTATTATATTAGTGTGCTACATAACTTGTTTTGAAAATGTATTTAATATAACTATTTCTAGCATTGTATTATTGGACATCTATATTTTATTTAATAAATATTTTTTAGTGCAAGAAAGAAATTCTTATTCTGTTTTATTTCTTGTGGAAGGTTATTCCACACGGCGACTCCATTAGCAGTAAGTTTTCTTTTACCGTATACGTTCTTTGTTTGCAAAGTCAGGTATTTTCCTTTTGCTTTGTTACGGCTTTCCTAATTGGAAGGTGAAAAATTTGCAGAGGAAACTGGATAGTTAGTGTTAATACTTGAATACAATATGAGAGCCGTTTTATAATCTATTAGTGTGTTTAACAGCATGATGTTTAAATTTTGGAAGAGTGGTAGTGTGTGTGCCATATAGTCCAAATTAGTTATAAATCGTATTGCTCTTTTCTAAAGTTTTATTATCAGTTCTAGGTACGTGCGGTATGTGTGACCCCAGGTGACAACACAGTAGTTTAAATGACTATGGAATATGCTAAAGTAAATTACACATAAAGTCGGTAAATCAAAAAGGCCTTGACATTTATATAGAAGAAAACAAGCTTTACTCAATTTTTTGCAGAGCTCGGTAATGTGAGGTTTCCAGTTAATATTTTCATCAAGAGTAATGCCTAGGTATTTTATCGTATGTACTCTTTGCAGCACTGAATTATTTAGTGGGAGTGTGTATGTGTGTTCTTCAAGGGTCTTGCTTGGTGAAGTAAACACAATGTACTTGGTTTTCTGTATATTTAATGTTAGTCCATTTGAAGAGAACCACTGGTGGATATCAAAAGCTCCGAGTTCGCAGATGCTATGGTTTGGTTAAAAGAATCTTGAGCGCATATAAGAGCTGTATCATCAGCATACATAAATATGGAGAAGTTTTGTACCACGCTAGGCAAGTCGTTAATAAACAGCGAGAAAAATATTGGTCCAAGAACAGAATCTTGGGGTATTCCTATAGTTTCACTCTGTATTAAAGAACTCTGATTAGGTGTTGGCTAATTGCACTGTTTGTTTACGGTTTTCCAGATAGCTTTTAAAGAACTCAAGACACATTCCACGAAAGCCATAGCATTCTAGTTTATTTAATAATATGTTGTGATTGACAGTATCAAAGGCTTTTTTTATATCTAGAAATATATCTACCACTGTTCTGCTGTTATCTAGGTGAAAATTGATAAATTCGGAAAGTGACAAAACAGCTGTGTCAGTTGACCTGCCCTTTCTAAACCCATGTTGACAGGTTGTAAGAATACTTCCGTGTCCTAGGAAGGACATAATTCATTTAACTATTATTTTTCAAACACAATATTTTTGATACTCAAAATGGAAATAGGACGGTAGTTTTCTGGTATGTTTTTGTCACCTGCCTTGTAAATCGGGATAATCTTTGACAACTTAAGAAGTTTGGGGTAGGTTGACGTATAAAATGATAAATTAAAGATTTTTTCTAAAGGCACACAAAGGATGTCAATGCATTCCTTTAGTGCTAAAGAAGGCATATTGTTGCATCCGACTGAGAATTTAACTGGCATACCACAAACTACAGCTACAATTTCACTAGCCGTTATATCAGTAAACTTAAATGTGTTAGGGTTACGAGGAGGGTGTATAATGTATTCATCGTTGATCACCGTGGCCGCCAGTCGAGAACTGAAGGTACAAAAGTAGGTGTTGAACGTTAAAACTAGGGTACTTAATAATATTCCCAGAACCTCAATGTCTGGCATAGTGATGTAGCTTGCAGATGGTTTAAGAACCGAATTTATAATACGCCATGTTGTTCGTGAATCACATGAATTTTTCGTTATCAAGGTCATGTAATAATTTTTTTTCTTTTTCGAATCATCGCTGTTACTTTATTACGGGCAACTCTAAATTGCTGTAAATAATAATCATCGTTCCTGTGCATTTTTACCTTTGAATGCCAAAAATCTTTCTTTTTTATTTGTTCTGAAATGGGCCAATTCATCTATGGGCAAATTGGTGTTCTATAATACTTTTTAGTCCTTAGCAGTTGTTGATTGCATTAAGGCCTCTCTTAAGCATTTATTTAGCTTTGAATAAGAAGCAATCACGTCTGGAGTAGATACTTCGTCCAACAGCAAAGAATCTGATGAATAAATGCATTCAGTGCTTTGTAGACATGCACGAAGGGCTGGAAAAGAAATACGACTATGGGTGTCACGTGATTTAATGTGGGGGACCTGTGTGACTGGAAATAATATAGTCGTAGGGGAGTGATCGCTTATAGTTGCATCACATGTAGCACACCAAGCTTCTGCAGTGCCAAAGTTGCACAAAATGTGGTCAATACAAGACGATGATTTTGGCGCGACACGTGTTGGTGAAAATATAACGTTATGAAACCCGTATGACGATAACATGTTATAATACTCTGAATGACAGTCCTTTAGGCTATCTATGTTGAAGTCACCGCATATAACTGTTTTTCGCTGGAGCGAATTTACGTGTTGTAGCATCCTTTCAAAATGTTGCATGAAGTCTGATAATTTTCCCCTAGGGGCGCGATAAACCACTATGATTATTTCATCTTGACATCTAACAACAATAATATAAAGCTCAGATGAGTATGATTTTGAGCAATTAGCAAGAACACTGCAAGGTATACCAGATTTTATAAATAAGGCTACACCACCACCTCTATGGGGGGCATGTCCCGCAGTGGAAAAGAAATCGTAACCAGGTATGCTGTAAGTTTCACTCTGTTTTAGCCAAGTTTCAGAAACAGCTATGTAATCAAAATTAAAAGTGTGCAATGAAAGTAAGGTACAAAAATGATCCATGTTTCTCTGCATGCTACGTATATTACAATGGATTAGGCTGTGACGAGAATTCACAAATTGTATCTCAACGTCCATTTCAGACACGCTTTTTTTTATTCAAATTATTAGAGAAATATCGTTTTCACAGTGGATATGAATGACATTGGAGTTTTCAGTTTTTCTTGCCAGAACTTTTCTATTGAAAAACTAAACAAATTTCCAATTTTTTTCACGCTTCCTAGATATTGCCTTTCCCAATAGAACCTTATTCTCTGCACAAAGATGTTCATTTACATATACAGGTCCATCGCCTTCATAACCAAAATCTGCTGAGGTAATTCTCTTCTTTTTCATCACTTGAAGGATTCGGTTACGGGTTGAGTGTGACCGACATCTCATGACCACATATGGTTTTGTTTTGTCTTTTGAGGGCACTCGATGAACCACGTCAAGTTCCTCTGAAAATATCGGTACTGCAAATCTTTCAGCAAATGTTATTATGCTACTAGCCAGGTCTTCATCTTTTTTTATTAGGAGCCCTTTAATTTCAAGATTCTGCTGTCTGCTATAATGCTTCAGATCTCTTATTTCACAGCGTGCTGCATAAAGGCCCTCACGCAGTGCAGCGTTATCTTTCTTTGAGGCTGCATTATCTCTTTTCAGCCTTTCCTTTAGATCCTCAAAATGGCTATCTATGAACTGAATTGTTTGTTTGAGTTCTTGCGTTTCAGATTTCAAATCATTGTTGTGCGTGTCTACCTTAGCCGAAAGTTCGGCAATGAGTTTAGCTACCTCTTTTATGGTCGTCGGCACCTTGTCACCCATGTTTCATCTGTTCACAAGTACACTAAGGGTTAGTATAACTGTAGTACAGAGCGATATCGGCACTCAATGACAAAACTCCCTTGGCATACAAAAACTGTTGGTACAGGAAAAAATATGCATGACACCTGTAGCTTTGCCTGCAGGCACGTAAACGGCAGAAACCATGTGCATAGCATTCAGACGCTCATAAAATATGAGCCAGTTACAGTTAACAATAAATAAATAGTAAGCTAGCACAATACAAATGAGAGTTATCTTAAAAAATTCTGCTCAGGAAGTGCAGAATACAGAATAGAACTAGTATCAACATACTTCACAAATAGTAAACTGTACAGCGTAGCAACATGAAATAAAAATCATGACTTTTCTTTAAAAAGATGGCAATGAATTATCCAAAACCTGACAGCTAAAAACCACATCTTCTATAAAAAACATATACAATTGTTATATATATATATATATATATATATATATATATATATATGTTGTACCAACTGCTACTAGCAAATAATGCGTCAAGAATCTCACCCGCCAGCCCTTGTAGGTAGTTTCCTTGATGACCTCCATATCACGCAGCGAGAGGATAGGTTGCTCCAGCCACAAGCGCCGACACTGGGCCGGGCTGGGTTCCAGGATATTTGCCTCAGGTCCGATCGGGCACGCCTGCATAGCAGGGCCCCCCAGGGCAGCCATTAATTAAATTCAATTCAGAAGATTTTCTACACCCCAAATCACAACACTATTAGCCACGATGTCTCATGCCAGAATGTTAACTGTCCCTAATATAATGTCTGGTTTCCACAAGCAGCAGCAATAGTAGTCATTCAAGACAAGACGGATTGGTGCCACTTGCCAGAGACATGACGATCCTCTCACGGAATGGATCAATGGGTGGATTGGTGACCTGAGCGAAAAGTTGCTTGAAGTAGTCATAGATGAGTGGCTGGCAGAGTGATAAGCACGCCAGTGCAGCATCGTTACCCATAGAGCCTAGGGCCTCCTTCCTGCCACCAGAACAAGAAAAAAATAGAAAGCGGTGATATGAGCACCGTTACAGCATTATTTTAATAAGGATACACTGTTGTAAACAAATAATACGAGAGCTCTTGACATAAAAGAAACCTACACACATACTTCCCATGTTTAGGAAGCTTCCCCACTATTTATTACAAGATTATTTTTCATTTACTTAATTATAACTGATAATTCATTATATCTATGTTTTTATATCGAATTTGAGTTCACACCTGAGCTCTTATTATAAAAGAAACCTACCCACAAATTTGACATCCTTAGGAAGCACCCTTTGGTTTTTTTAATGCTATACTGCTTGAGGCTGATGAAGTTTGCTAGTTGGATAAATAAATGCATATCAAGTTAAACATGCGAACCATCACTTCAAACGAGAATAATCAGCTGGTACTCCCCGATTGGCAGATTGTGCAATCAAACACACTGTGATATGCATGACACCACAACCGCATTGTATCTGTGAATCTTCAGCGAGTACGTGCTGGGTTCCAGGATATTTGCCTCAAGTCCGATCGGGCACGCCTGCATAGCAGGGCCCCCCCAGGGCCCTGCTATGCAGGCGTGCCCACATCTTCTATAAAAAACATATACAATTGCTAGTTGCTAGTTGGATAAATAAATGCATATCAAGTTAAACATGCGAACCATCACTTCAAACGAGAATAATCAGCTGGTACTCCCCGATTGGCAGATTGTGCAATCTATGCTACCCCCTTGCCCCCTTCGTTAATGCTTATAAGGTGCCACACATGTGTAAATCAATAAAAAAAAAAGAGAAAGATTTTTTACTAGTTCTCAACAGGATGTACTGAATGTCACATTTAAGAGTATGCCCAAGTAACCACAGATATCTGCTGGCTGTCCATACTGAATACAAATGCCAGACAGTTTGGATAGCCAACACAGATAGCCAATAGACATGCCGTGAGAATCCATGTCTCGTGTGACTTTTTTTTGGACAACTAAACTGTATGTCCGATCGAACATTTGGTTTTGAATGTTGACTGGCTGTCCATATCACGACTTTCCAAGAGTATGTGCACATGTTGATAATTTATTGTAAGATTAAAATGTAGTGAAAATATATAGGTCTACAGAAGCACAGGTGACAATCATGTGAAATTTGATTAAAGAAAACAGTACTCTAAACTTGATTCAAATTTCTGCATGTGCATTTCATCCATTGATGCCAATTAATTTTTGCCTGCTGAGAGGAACAAAACAATTTGGTTTATTCACTATATGTATTGTATGCCATCAGAAACAATGTCTTTATAGTATTATTATCAGTGCATGTGAACTAAGACGCAAATGAGGACCGAGCGCATCATAGCAGTCATCACAGGCAAAGTTTCATGTATCAGCCTCAACACATCTCAACAAGTGATGCACTGCAGTTGCTCACATTCCTCATGCTAGTCGTGCCCCTTTGAGTGTGTTGGGAGAAAATGCACGTTATTGTGCCTAATGTCCTGACAATCGCTTCACAAGCGGCGTGCACCAAGGGGAAGGAGCACGGGAATGGAGAGTGTTCGTGTCGCGTCACACCTACGTTGAGCTGGTCCCCGCGTGATAGCATCCCTGGGCAGATATTTTTCAAGTGCACCCTTGTGGGCATCAGTAGCAACACGTGAAGTTACAAAGGATGATTTTTCTACATGAAATACCCAAATGCAGCACGAGGTCACCACTGTTTTCGACAAATATGATCACATCAAGCAACAGCGACACCACTCACTCGCAGGCCACAGATAGGGCCTTGTGTTACAAATGCTCTTTATGTGTCATCGGACATTTATCTATTCTTATCGTGCATTAAGTATTGCCCATTCTTTGAATAAGCCCAGCTAGTAAGTGGCGTGTTTCCAGTGCTTCATTCACTGTCATATTCCTTGCTATTAACCGATTAAGGATGTGCACGTGGTTGGTGCCTGTGCACCTATTTAGATGCATGTGCTACATACATTGGTTTTTCTACTGTGCTTGTCAGTGTTTACATATTTTGGTTACTGCAAAACTAAAGCTATAAACACGCGCGAGTAGGGTTTTTTTTTTGCTAATAACTTCCTTTCATAAACCCCCACAGAACCAACTGTTGTCGCCTAAGAAGTCAATGTACTTGAAGGTGGAAGGGCATTCTACACTGAAATCTTGTAAGACTGTGTACTGAATTTCATAAGCGCGGCCATGCACTGTGAGCCATGTGCTTTCTATTAGCCTTGGTATACAAGTTAACAATAAACGTTCGATTTTTCCCTAAAAGTCCACTGGGACCTCATCTTTTGGAGAATCTATTTGCAGAAGAAGAGCTTCCGTGGGAAACAGACAGGCCTTCGAGTAGGCTGTGTGGGTACGCTGTACACGTGCAAGGATTTTTGAATATGCACTAGTTATATACACATCATATATATGTGTGTGTGTGTATATATATACATTGTTACGGTTGAATTAAAGGATATGTGGGTTTATTTACAGGGTGAGGATGAAGTTTGGCAGTCGCGGTAAAGATGGAGTCCTCAGGCCGCACCAGACAATGTCGTCTCCCTCTTCTACCTACCCGGCACATACTACAGCCCTGCTGATACCATAGCAATCCCCAGTTCACAGACAAAGCCCGCTGGGCGAGTTTAAGTCACTGGAGGGATGAAATTTTTTTAGGCGAGCCACGTGCACCAACTGCGTTCGGTTTGACGGACGAGAAGGTGTCGTCAAGCATGCCACAAGGTACGTCAAGTCAGTCAAGTGATCTACAATGACGTAGGGGCCTGTGTACTGCGGTAAAAACTTCTGACATAAACCAGGTTTTCGTTGAGGGGGTCCACAACCACACGAATTCGCCTTTTCGGAATGAAATGGCATGATGGCGTTGATCGTACCGTTGCTTGGAGCGATCTTGTGATGCCAGTGTTTGTAAGCGAGCAATTTGGCGGGCTTCTTCAGCCCGGCACAATGTTTCGGCCACGGACTCATGGGTATGGAGCTTAACAGGGAGGATTGTATCAAGGGAGCTGCGAAGGGGGCTGCGTGGTGATCAAGCGTAAAGCAGGTAGAAGGGGGTGAAGTTCGTGGTCTCGTGCTTCGCTGTATTGTATGCGAAAGTAATAAATGGTAATATCTCATCGTAGTTTTTGTGATTGGATGCGACGTACATAGCGAGCATGTTAGTAAGAGTTCGATTGGTGCGTTCTACAAGACCATTCGTCTGGGGATGGTATGGTGTCGAATGTCTGAACTGTGAAGTGCAGAGGCGAAGCAATTCTTCCACAGCAACCGCGATAAATTGGCGACCACGGTCACTGATGATTACTTGAGGTGGACCATGGCGAAGAACAACAGAGCGTAACAAAAAGGCAGCGACGCCATCAGCTGTAGAAGATGGTATCGCAGCGGTTTCGGCGTATCTGGTAAGGTGGTCGACGCACACTATTATCCAGCAGTTGTTGTTTGAAGATCGCGAAAACGGGCCCAATAGGTCGATGCCCACTTGCTCGAAAGGCGTAGTAGGCGGTTCTACGGGGTGAAGAAGGCCGTGTGGTGCACTGCTAGGTAGTTTGTGACGCTGACAGTTCTCGCAGCTCGAGACGTACTGTTTCGTAAAATCTCGCATTCGAGGCCAGTAAAAACACTGTTGCACTCGATGCAGGGTGCGAATGAACCCAAGGTGTCCTGACGTTGGATCATCGTGCATAGTACGGGGAACGTCGCATCGAAGACTTTGAGGTACAACCAGTAAATAACGTGCGTCGGTTGCTGAGTAATTTGTTTTGCACAACATTCCATCACAAATGCGAAAGCGACCACTGTCTTTGAGATTCCGAGCGTCAACGAACAAAAGATCTAAAGATAAATCATTCAATTGTTCTCGTTTGAAGATATTGGCGTCAGGAAACGTGTGAGAGACCGCAGCAAAACAGATGTCGAGGGTATCTGCACTGTCTTCCGTCGTGGTCATAGGCAGGCGAGAAAGGCAATCAGTGTCCGAATGACATCGTCCACTTCTGTACGAAATGCTGAAGTCAAATTCTTGAAGGCGTAAAACCCATCGAGCAAGGCGGCCAGAAGGGTCTCGGAGGGTAACAAGCCAACATAATGAATGATGGTCTGTCACAATCGTGAATGGACAACCGTAGAAATAACATCAAAACTTCTGAATGGCGAATACAGCCGCTAAACATTCTTGCTCTGTCACCGTATAATTCATTTCAGCCTTGCTTAGAGATCGACTCGTATAAGCAACAACATGCTCTGCATTATCATGGCGCTGAACAAGCACACCTCCGATGCCAATTCCACTTGCGTCACTGTGCACTTCTGTAGGAGCAAAAGGATTGAAATGACGAAGAATAGGCTCAGATGTCAGTAGAAGTTTCAGTTCAGAAAATGCGGCATTACAATCAGGTGTCCATTCGAATGGGCTGTCTTTTCGCAACAAGCTTGTCAGTGGGTGTACTACGTCCGCGAATCGGGGCACAAAGCAGCGAAAGTAGGAACATAGGCCCAAGAAGCTGCAAAGTTCCTTCAGTGTCTGGGGTGGTTTGAATGTGCCGACTGCTTCGATTTTGCGAGGATCCGGCCTGGCACCATCTTTGTCAACTAGGTGACAGAGGACTAAAGCTTGTCGTTCACCAAACCGGCACTTCTTAGAGTTCAAAATCAAGCCAGCTTTTCCGACACAGTCTAAAACAAGGCTTAAACGGACGTTGTGCTCTTCAAAAATACGCCCAAAAATGACGACGCCATCCAGGTAGCATAAGCACACCTCCCATTTAAGACCACGAAGGACAGAGTCCATAAACCTTTCAAAAGTGGCGGGGGCGTTACAAAGCCCAAACGGCATCACATTGAATTGGTACAGTCCATCAGGCGTCACGAATGCGGTCTTCTTCTTGTCTGAAGGGTGCATAGGTATCTGCCAATATCCCGATTGTAGGTCTATTGAAGAAAAGTACGAAGCCGAGTGTAAGCAGTCAATAACATCGTCAATCCTAGGCAGCGGATATACATCTCTTTCGGTCACGGCGTTGAGTCTTCAGTAATAAACGCAGAACTGCCAGGCACCATCTTTCTTCTTAACCAAGATGACCGGTGCTGCCCACGGGGCTACACGACTCTTCAATGACAACCTTCTTCAGCATTTCCTGAACCTAGTCGGCAATAACTTTTCGTTCTGATGACGACACTCAGTAAGGCTTTTGTCGGATCGGATGGGCAGTGCTGGTGTCAATCCTATGGTGAGCGCGAGAACATGGTAAAGGTAGTGGCTTCTCCTCTTGGCAAAAGTCAAATACAGAAGCATGTCGCCTCAACAGAGGGCGTAACGTCTGCTGCTCGTATGACCACAAAGTGTGGCGCTAATCATGCCTAGGATATGCGGCTCGTAAGAGCAATTGCGCTTGCCAGAGACTGTACCTTTCTCGCTTCCATCGTTGTTAACGACCGCTACAAAACTTTCTGTGGAATCATCGAAGACGCCAAGCTTCATTCCTCGAGAGAGCACAACCGGCATTGGCGAACACATCAGTGCCCACAGAAAGGTTGCTCCTTCATCAACAGATACCAAACAACGAGAGACGAGTATGCCTTTCTTAGCACATTCAACAATGACAGGTTCAACGATGGCGTCAAAAGATGTGGCAGATTCTGGGGCGAAACCGCAACTGACCTCATTGACCATGGCGGCACTGTCAGCTCGTCGGAAACAATCAGAGCATCCTTCGCGGCCTGCGGCGCCTCATCGATGAGGGCAGGAACAATGTCACCGCTGACGGAAAGTTCACCGCTTCCACACGACGAAAGCGCCACATCCTTGGAGAAAGTCAAGACCGAGAATCACATCATGGGTCCAACGTTGCAGCACAAGAAACTCTGTCGGGAACACCTTTGCTGCCAATAAGACATTGACGGCACAAACTCCGACAGCATGAAGCACTTCCCCAACAACACCACGAAACCTTGTTGATTCGCCCCAAGAAAACATAACTTTGCGGCCAATGCGACTTTTGAAAGAAAGACTCATAACTGATATCGTAGCACCAGTGTCCACCAAAGCACTTGTACAAAAGCCATCTATTTCCACACGTATCTTGTTCTTCGACATTTTAACTGGCTGAGGCATCCGAGGCAAATCCTGTTGTGCGACCTCACCTCCATCGGTCGCGCTGGCTAGTGTCCCGGCGGCGGCGGTGATGACAGGCGTCGTCCCGGTGAAAGGGAACGATGCAGTCGACCAGATGGAGACGTCAAACTACGGTCTGAAGCGGGAGAACTGCCACGGTGATTTCCTCGCCGTGAGGTACTCCTGGAATAGGCGGGCCAATGACGGTTGTTGTGACCAGTGCCCGCTGGCGGAAACTCTGATGGAGAATGATATCGGGATGTCGGCCCTCTCTGTCGATGACAGAACCGAGCTATATGCCCAGCAATACCGCAACGGTAGCACACAGGAGCTTCGCGGTATGCATTGTACTCCTGGAAGGCATTGCGCTGACGTGATGGTGATACAGGTACATCTTCCTTCAGGTCGTAATAGGTGTTGGCTGGCTGATGGGGGTAACTGAAGCGGTCTTCATACCTCGGCAGCGGGTAGTTATTGCGCTGTGACCTCGGTGGTGAGGGTGGCCTGTAGTTGCAGTCATCGATGCCTGCTGCCGCAGTTGACAGGGGAGGGCGAGAAAGAGGCAATGCATGTGTAGCTTCGTACGGCGTCGAGCGAGCGTGTCGAGTGAGCTCTTCTCGAACGATCTGGCGTACTGTCGACGCGAAATCAAGCGGCGTGTATTCGTCAACACTTGCCACGGTGGTTACATTCGGTAGGCGACCGAACTTGGGAGTGATACGTCGCATCTTCAGGGTCTCGAATGTGCGACAGTGGTTTATGACGTCGGTTAGCGTAGCAAGGCTGTCTTTGCTGATGAGGAAATGATACACATCCTCAGCAATGCCCTTCAACAGGTGGCCAACTTTGTCTTCCTCTGACATAGAAGGGCTTACAATCTTGCAGAGCTTCAAGATTGCCTCGACATAGGTCGTCCACGTCTCTCCTGGGATCTGAGCTCTCTGCAGTAACGTTTGTTCGGCCTGCCTTCTCTTAGCTACGGAGTCTCCAAAGCACGCTCTTATTTCGGAAACGAAGCGATCCCATGACGTGAGGGAATCTTCGTGGTTCTCGTACCACACGAGTGCTGTGTCCGTCAAGAAAAATACTACATTGGTCAGCTGGGTCGCCGCATCCCACTGGTAGTATTTGCTCACCCGTTTGTAGTGTGTGAGCCAGGCGTCCACGTCCTCGCCAGATTTGCCACCGAAAGTGCGAGGCACTATCAGATCCTGACGCAACCAGGGACCAGCCGCACGCGAACCTGGCACTAGTGGTGCTGCTGGGATTGGTAGAAGGTCTGCAGCTGCGGGGATCCGGTTTCCTTCTTCGCCGTGAGACATATCAGCTGCCAGTGGTAACGGGAGAAGTCCAGCAAGGTGGCCGCTTCGTCAGAGATCAGGCGCTTGAAGCGTCGTGTTGCTTGGTTGATTACCCAGCACCTCCACCACAAAACTGTTACGGTTGAATTAAAGGATATGTGGATTTATTTACAGGGTGAGGATGAAGTTTGGCAGTCGCGGTAAAGATGGAGTCCTCAGGCTGCACCAGACAACGTCGTCTTCCTCTTCTACCTACCCGGCACATACTACAGCCCGGCTGATACCGTAGCAATATGTATATCCACTGAAGGACCTCTCAATGTCTGTGTCGGCTGTCCTAGAGGGATGTCAAGTGAACGTACAAATTTCTTACCTTTTTACATCTGATGAACATTCATCGGACGTACAGTGTACGTTCATAGACGCCTGATGAATGTCCAGAATGTCTGAAATGTACGTCCCACCGTATGCCTACCGGATATCTATGGTTACTTGGGCAGTAGTCTATGGTTACTTGAGCAAGACAAATGCCTTGTTTGTGCTCAAAACTTCGCAAACATATAGCACATTGCAAAGTCTTAATTTTAACTGTACAGAGTTTGGCACTGAGTATGACTGTCTTGTTCAAGCTAATTTAGAACTAATACTCGTTTGCACTAATGTGAGCCATAGAAAATGTAGTTTCTTGCCATAATGAAGTACTGGTATGATATGTCACTGTTCATGAAAGATATACATGTCATTCTTCAGCCGAAAAACTACTGATATTGCCAACGTTTCTTTTATAGTGACAATTACTTTAGTGCAGTGCACGATAGTAATACACAAACATAGCTTGGATGTTAACGTGGAGATTAAAGCAGGCCTGTAAAGACACGGGTTTGATGATAGTTCTATAAAGAAATTAATGCCACAGTTTTATACTTTGATTTTCTTGGCGTAACTTCTTGGCGTGCTTTTTTGCTTTCGATGTGATAATTGGCTAAAGTTATATATGCATTGCCCACTTTGTCAATTAGATCAGCTGGCCATGAGGGTGAATGCTAATGGCAGCAATGCATCCAGCAAAAGGCATAGTAAGAAAACTTTGGCCTATGAATGAGCGTGCGCAATACTTTAATTACTTATTACACGTTTCCCAAGCTAAACTTCTGTTTAGAACTAGGTAATCGTACGCTGCTATGGTGCATATATTTTTTCGTTCTCTGAAAGTTATATATGCATTGCCCACTTTGTCAACTAGATCAGCTGGCCATGAGGGTGAATGCTAATGGCAGCAATGCATCCAGCAAAAGGCATAGTAAGAAAAGTTTGGCCTATGAATGAGCGTGCGCAATACTTTAATTACTTATTACACGTTTCCCAAGCTAAACTTCTGTTTAGAACTAGGTAATCGTACGCTGCTATGGTGCATATATTTTTTCGTTCTCTGAAAGTTATATATGCATTGCCCACTTTGTCAATTAGATCAGCTGGCCATGAGGGTGAATGCTAATGGCAGCAATGCATCCAGCAAAAGGCATAGTAAGAAAACTTTGGCCTATGAATGAGCGTGCACAATCAACTTTAATTACTTAGTACACGTTTCACAAGCTAAACTTCTGTTTAGAACTAGGTAATCGTACGCTGCTATGATGCATATATTTTTTCGTTCTCTGAAATTTGCTGCTCTTGCTTAGACATTTTGAAGTTAATGGCAGCCATTTAATGACTTTTGGCTGACCTACTCTTCTGAAAACCATGATGTACTGCATTCCTGCACTTAAGTGGCACATTCTGATAATCTGGGGTGCTATTCCAAACCAGCTGATTTGTTGTAAACTTCAGCTGAGGTAAAATTTGGTCAAATAAGACATGATAAGACTGAGTGGCCTACACTGTCTTCACAAGTCAAAGTTCCTTTCCTGATTGAATTTGAGAGCTGTTGTATGATCTGGATAATTGAATATAACATACGTGCTACTAGCTCGACTAGCTAAGAAAAATGAAATGCCAATTTCCTTTGCACTCCTCTTAATGCATTTACTGCACACTCTAATGTAGAATGAAAATTACAATCTTGTACTTTGGACAGCAGAAGCAAAGAGACATCACAATTGCTGTGTTATGGCAATCGCTTACTATGAGGAGTGTAGACAAAGGCTATTTTCCATTTCTCTTTAGAGACAATGTTGCCTTTGCCAAATTATGTGCAGAAAAGTTGCAGGGGGTTCCATTTACAGAAACTTGGGCTAGTTTAAACCTGGTAGTTATGAATTTTCCAGCATTCTTAAGAAATTGGACAATGCTATAAAAACAACAAACTGTTCTTCTTGTTTTGTGTCCATTCTATTAAGTTAATTAAATTCTGAAGCTTTATGTGCCAGAACCATGATTTGATTACAATGCAAATTATGCCATAGTGGGGGAGCACCGATCATTTTGCACTACCTGGTTTTCACTTGCACCTAAATCAATATGCACAGGTGTTTCTTGCATTTTGCCCCTACTGAAATACAATCATTGTAACCAGGAATTGGACATGTGTTCTAAAGCATAGCATGTTGCTTTTCTTATTTCTTAGAAGCGAGAGAAGTATTCAACAATTAATGTTTATCAACTCGGGCCTGGCAAGCTACACAGCTCCTTAAATGTGATCAACTGAGAAGCCACTTCATCAGTTTGTAAATACATCACTGTGCCGACAAAGTGTCGCGAAACAAGTGCTCACGGTTTCCTATGGCTCCATCCGACTGCCAGCCGCAGCCAGTAGTGCCGCGCATCTCACAGCACTTTGTTGTCGACGAATTTCCAGAGACGGGAGAGGGGGAGGCTGTGAGACCACACACACATGCTCCCCACTGCGAAGCACACAAACCGGGCCCTAGATTTCAGTAATGAATGTGGGCAAGTCGTGCCCCTTTTAGTAGCTATGACACAGATTCATTCCTGCACGAATCGGAGTGCAGTCTTCTTTTATTGACAATCACAAAAGAGTGGCTTAACAGATGCACATACACAACCGATATAAATTGTTCCATCTTTTTTTTTTTTTTCGTGTTCATTTGTAAAGGCTCACTTGTACGGGGTCTGTGTACCTTTACACACAATTGTAAATGTTCATTCATTTGTAGAGATTGCAGGCTAAAAGCTTGTAAATTTGTAGTGAAATTGTAATATGTAATGAGGTCTACGCAGATCAAATATTACCATGACCAGCACAGCAGCTAAAGAAAATGAGCAATAATAAGGTACAAGAGGTATTAACCGAGTTCTTCCTGCTAGGTGGTGCTAGCGAGTACCGTAGCCGTTGAGCGATCTGACATATCACAGGCAGATGTTCGGCATTGCTGCTCCTCACAAAGCTGTTTTCTTATAAAAATAACACAACACGCACTGCTGAGAACCTTGGTTGGAGCCCAATGACAACGATCATGTGAGACCACCAGTGTGACGCCTGCCATGCTTATGCCATTCACCGAAAACATCACATGAGTACCTCCTATAGACACAGAGGGTTGCTGTGTTTGCTGACCTGTAAGTGACGGCGCAAATACGAATGAACTAAAAAAAAATTGTCGGAGAATTTTTAAAGAAAACCACTAGGTGCTGCCAGAAATACTGGCTAGAAACAATGAGAACAAAGAAAGAAGAGCCTGTTGATGGCAATAACCACCGTACTACTATAGTAAGGATTATGACAGCAGAACTGCGACGATGGTTGCCATCTACGACAGCAGTGTTTACACCACATTGAACATACAGCAACCAAGGATGATGTGAAAACAATAGAGACAAAGCTAGCAACAACAAACTGTGGCACAATAATGACAGCTCAAAGGACAACACAACAGCTTCCAAGATATGAACATGGAATAACAAGGAGGGCACATGCTTGCCTATCAAGGAGTTCTGCTAACTAGTGACTTTTGCCAAAAAATTATGGCGCCAATACACATAATGGCAATACCTATGGAAGGTGTTGTGAAAAACCAGCTACAGTAATATATATAACAGCTATCATTGCAAAAACAACAGCATGGACAAATCACATTAAATGTAGATCAAACCACCAAGAAACTCAGACCTCCATACTCACAAAAAAGCCCTTGCCTACAGCCATCTTCAACCAAGCAACATCTGTAGGAGATACTGAAGAATAAATTTTTTCCCCAATTGTACAGAAAGTAGTAAAAAGACAAAGATTAGATTTTTCTTAAAAAATCACCAGTACGTATCACCCTGTCAAAGCGACTGAATGAATAGGAGGCCAGAACTACATTGAATTTTCTTGACGCACAGTGTCAAGTGATGGAGCGGGCTAGAAGATGAACACTAGCCTCCTTAATCTTTTCAAGGAACTGCTGGAGCACCCACCTTTACTTTAAGTGTTCACTTTTTTACAGCACCATTAACCATTTCCCTGTCCTTGGCATACACTATGAGGAACAGGGAGTGATGACACTCGCCACTCTTTACTGAGGGGCACAGTCGCTCCTTGGGTACTGGTCTCTCGGGCGGCAAAACCATGTAGCATGCATGCAGTTATAAATACTACGGTTGTCTTGCCATTTGCTGCAACATTTAAGGGTTTTTTTTTTGTTTTTAAATTCTGTTGCCATGTCTCCTACAACGCCAGGGGAGCATGCCGTTGCTTCTGCAATATACCACAACTTGACTCAACCGCTGCTTTCGCTAGCACACCGTGGCCTTGCTTGCCCCATCAGCAGCAAATAGGGTTGATATATCCCCTTTCCATCTCTGCCTGTGATCTTGATTTCCCAAGAAGCCATTTCTTTGTGTTGTGCAAACCAGTCAAAATGCTCCCTTAATGTTACTTTTAGGTGGCTGCCCAAGCAGCGCCTATGACTGCGGATTGGAGAGATGGCTCTTGTGATGCCAAATACGAACCGAGCCCGCATTCGTATTCTCAGAGCTTTTGAACTGAGGGAGGGACGAGTACCGCAATGTCAGACTATGATGGTGAAACTGATATGTGAGGTTTAACATCCCAAAACCACTATATGATTATGAGAGACGCCGTAGTGGAGGGCTCCGGAAATTTCGACCCCCTGGGGTTCTTTAACGTGCACCGAAATCTGAGCACACGGGCCTACAACATTTCCGCCTCCATCGGAAATGCAGCCGCTGCAGCTGGGATTTGAACCCGTGACCTGCGAGTCAGCAGCCGAGTACCTCAGCCACTAGACCACCACAGCGGGGCACTATGATGGTGAAACGATGAGGCAGTCATCCTGGAGGCATGCACTGCAGACTCAAAATATCTGAAGGAAAGGCAATTTCTTACCTATGTTGTTTTCTTCCAACATGTAACAATCCAACCCATCTGTGAGACCAATTTTCATCAACCAGGTTCGCAAGAAGTTGATTATCTTATAGCCTCCCTGATATTCACAAAACTAAGCCAACACTGACCGAGTGGCACGCTCTAAGGCATCCAAAAGTGAAAGGGTTAAAAAGTAGAAGCAGCATGCCCACATGCAAAGTGGATAATGGCACAATTGGAAAAAGTTACTCAAGAAAGGACAGAAACATGAAAGAGAAAAAAAAAATGAACTGTGTCTACTGATTGTGGTGTTTTGTTGCATGGTTTCTGTTATTGTGGTAACAAATGCCTCATGCATCTTACTGCATCAACCCAGGACCAATGAAGCGGTCCCATGACTAGCTGCTCAAGTACAACAAACCCTGCTATTGAGATATCTACTAAACAACCAATTGGATCACCAATACAGAGACATTTCTCGATTGAATAAGGCATCTTCCTACATCTCTGCTCCTCGCTGACTTCAGCAATATTCTGGTAATACTATGGGCTTGTAAGGCCTCCCTTTTTCACATTTTTTTGTGCCGTTCACCAGACTATACAAAGCCATATTCAAAATTTTATCAGCTATACCTTAGACACCTAGTTTAGGTGGTTTAAGAACTTATATAGCCCCAAATGGAATTAAACAAGCAGGATTATTGTCCTGTGCACTCAAATTTACTGGTTAAAAAGAAAACAAATAAAAAATTGAAATATTACAATCAAAGGTATTAAACAGAGAAATAAAAAAAGCACTTTTTGACCCCTTTACCACTGATAGAATGGCTAGTTAAAATGCATACCACTATCATGGTGCCATAAAAGAAGCCCTGCAATTTTGTAACTACAAATTAAAGCAGCACATATCTTTTCAGGCCCAAGCATTGCTGCAACTCGAGTCAAATATATATCTACTCTTAGCAAGTTATCTTCAGTACATCAAACACTGCCCTACATTACAAGTACTATTCACAGCAAGGTCGCACCTTACTTAATGTATCATGTACAAATTTGCATGAATATAAGGTGTGAACAAATGTAACTCAAGGAAGGTTTACTTTTGATGGCTCAACAAAGCTGTAATTATCACACCACACCCTAAAGAATTGTAATAGATGTATACACGGTTTCTATGCTTGGTCCTACTGGTGAGCTTCAAGAGTGTATAACATCGTGCATACAGAAAATGAACAGAAGGATCGACCAAAGCACAAGCTTACAATAATTTTTATATCAGGAACATCATTACTCTTTTATACACTTGCTGTAAAAATATTTGCTGTACTAGAGGCTTTTATGCCAATTTCAAATATGTAATTAGTTTTATAATAAGTAGCACAGTTTTTATTTCATGCGCCTTGATATGTGTAAAGTACATAGTTTGTTTTCGACAACCTTTTTATTTCACTAAACCTTTATTACTCTAATAATGTCATAAATTATTATTTAATGTAAATAACAAGTATTGCCCTTAATTAACAAAAATGTAGAGCCATTAATATAAATATAAAAATATTATATAAAACATTATATAAAAATATAAGCCATTAATGGCTTATATTGCTCTACATTACCTGCAGCATGTAAACAACTATCAAGAAAGAGCGTATAAGACATATTCACAGGCAAGAAAACTTTTATAGTGAGAATTGATGGAATCCTCAGCCCATACTAATTGGTTACTTTCGGTTTATAATAATTATGTAGGTGATATCAAGTTTTATATGAGATACTTGTACCCTTGTCATGTTAAAGAATATGTGAGAAAAGTTTCATCCCAATCGGGCAATCAGAAGTAGAAAAAACATGATGTCCAAAAAACTATCTCTTTTGCTGACAATGCAAAATAACATATGCTTCGTTTATGCACCTATCTTTTAAATTTAGATATAATATGTACTTTTATAGCCCAGCAAGGCACACTTATTTCTTTGAGTCTTGCAATTATTGTGTAATGGTAACAGAAAAATTCGCGTCTGCTATCTCCACAGAGAATGGCTACCCAACCACCCAACTTATTTAAGAGACTATTCTGATAGGTCAATTCTCACCCAGCTCATCTTAATGCAACGACAGTTGGCAAACTCAGTCATACCTTCATTTTTTCTTCTGTCCATGTTCTTTATGTGCAATGTATCCACAACTTTATCAGGTTCCCTAAAGACAAATTCTAGTAACTCTAAATATTAGAGCTGTGTAACAAGCAAAACTTTAGGTGCAAAACGACTTCGAGTATCCAAGTGTGAGTGCGAACCACATTGAATACTTTTCCAATATTTCTAAAATACTTTTCGTTTACTTCGAAGTAAAACTACAAGGAGGACAAGCTAGAAAACATTTCTTAGTCTTCTGCAATGCAAATAAAAGTCTTTCTTTTGGCTAGGTTGACGAAGCACTGGCGGATTGGTGCCCCATAGTTGCCTTATCAAGAATGAGTCAATGCAGAAGCTGAAGTGTAAGTGAATGATTTAGCACAACTAAATTTTTGCCGACGACACCTTGCGCGTGAAAGGCAAAGGTGCTATCGCCTCCTCTTTCGGTTTCCTTGAAAGCCCAACCAATTTGGTGGACAAGGATGCGTGCCCTTCCAGTTTGGACTTCCAAATCTGCCTTGTAGACTTGAATATATTAGAATATCTGAAATGCAGCCAATGAGAGTGGCTATTCGAAATTGTTAGTATGTGCCTTCTTTTATCCGCGTCCTTGGTCTGTGCTATCAAGTATTATGCTGAAATGCAGGATGCTAAAAATATTTGGCGTCTAATTTGTCAGACTTCCTGCCCGAATTTCAGCTCCAAAAATGCATTAGTTGAGCCCCGACCTCTGCAAGATTTCTCACCATGTTGGAACCAGCGTTTTTTAGCGGTAATACAGCTGCGAATGTAGCAGAGCCTAAAACGCAGCTTTATGCATTATGAGAACGTAATGGGGTGAAGCATACTAAAATTCTGAAGGGGCCATCGTTAATTTGACATTGACCGTTTGTCTTTGGGAAGCTTGCATTGAAAAATTGCAGTGCAAATTGAATTGAATAGCAGACACTATTTGAATAATATTAAAAAATTTAAATATTCACACACTCTAAAGAATTCCTTTCTTTTCGAGTGTGTTTCCACACGAAAAAAGAAATGGCAGAGAACTTGAATTGGTAGTACCTGAAGCCGGAATGTAAGCAAGTTGAATTTTAATGCAAGTGAATACTTTTTACTCATTTTTTTTCTCTTTACTCGATTAGTGCAAATTTATCTTGGTTCCTGTCAGCACAGCTTTTCTCATCAGTTTACTGGCATAACCTGAGCGCATATTTACCATGAATTTACTTGGAAATTTCATGCACATTGTCCAATTTTGTTCTTACCATTATATAGATGAAGATCATGTCCAGGTAAATGGCTTTTGACAAAGTGGAAAGAAGCGACAATGGTGAGCGGAGCAAAGATGCTACCACTTACATTACTGACAGAGTCAACTCCTGAGGGTGAGACTAAATTATTCAATGGGTCTCAAAAGCTCCCGTTTATCAAAAACTGAATGATGCCAGCAAAAAAGCATCTAGATTATTTTGTATGTATGTAATGTGTTTAGGTGCTGCGATGTGATCATTTCTTTTCTGCTTGCCCAAACACTCAACATAGTAGAAGGAATGCCCCTGATGTGCTTAAATATGTTAACAAGATTGTGTACAAGTTCTTTAGAAGTCAACGACAGCAATTAGCCTACTTATGCAGCTCGGCAAAGTTGCAGAAGTTTTTGGAAGAGCAACGAAAGATGAAACCCGCAAGAGCTTCGTGTAAAGTGCAATAACTATCAATTTTTTTATGCTTTAGGAGGTTATCAGTTACAAGTTTTATTCAGCTAGAATTCGCAGCTCGCCAAAAATTATGTTTATGAAAACTTAGTGTCATAAATTAGTACAATATATATCACGATGAATGTGGAAGCTGGTATAAAAAAGTTTCAATATGCTGACTGAGTTTAAGAAAGGTGCACCTATGCAGAAGCAGCGTATGTACTACCAATTTTTTTTCTTTTTTAAAAGTCACAAAAGTAGAGGATGCATTTTATAGCAAAGTACTACTTCTATGGTCACATTAACAACTACGTTAGCCAATAGGAGCATAGTTGTTATCAACAATATAGTTGTTTCAGCTGTTAAGACAACACACTGATGACTTGCAGCATAAAAAGTTCAGCTACAGAGAAACAGGAGGACAGATAACCGTTCATATACATATTCCCACAGAAATTCATCAAGCATATTTTTGAAAAGTGTAGCACAAGGTGATTTCTCAACCTATTATATAAAAAAAAATACTGAGAGAAATGAACCAGCCTCATATTCACAAAAGTAAGGTTTCACACAATGTAATTCTCGTAAATTTGATGTCAAAAAGCAGATAAACAAGGCAATGCACCCGGAGGATGCACCTCCTGTTACGCTTTACACAGTACTTTTGAATGCTGCGTCAAAGCTACATGCTGGAACTATGCCACTGCTGCCGTTGCTGAAATACTGGCCACATGGCAATGTTTTCATTATGAAAAGTCCCACCACATCACCCCATGGCATAAAACTCTTATTCTCCAGATATGGTTATCAAGTTCCTGATGTATTTTAGAGTGTCCCATTAAAGAAAGGCAGGCGAGAGCACATGAAATGAATGACACGAATATGTCTTCCCAGAGAGCATTTCCTTCACTTTATGCACAAGAACAGCCACACCACTGCTGTATTTTCAATGTTAAAGCTAAAATTTTCGCATGTAACTATAACCGGAAGAAGGAAAACACGATGCAAACGTAACTCACTCTGTTTGAACCATGGGAAGCAGCAGGAGGTTGATGGTCTCGGGCGAGTAGCCAAACAGGGGCAGTCGCAAGTCTTGGAACACCTTGCTGCTCTTGGCAAAGGTGCTGGTGTCCTGGCGACGCAGCCCTGGCACACGAACAGGACCCGCCGCTTCGTGCAAGTCCGCCAGAGTGAACTGTGGAGCAGCAAGAAGGACATGGTTAAGTGGTGAAAACTTTGAATAGAATGTGTCGCTGACTGTTTAATTTGTATACTATGTAGTTTAATAAGGCAACATACCGTAGCAAATCTGATAGAATACATGTTGCCAAATGTGCTTGCTCAATTTTATTCCATAATTTTCATTCCCTTTTCCATACAACTTGATCTAGATGATAGCACCATTCGTGCATGGGTCCGGTAAGCAATGAGGCGTGAAAATGACCAAAAGTTGGATGGAACTGGTCTGAACTGTGAAGCCACTACATTGCTCTAATTAAGCGGGTTCCTGGAAACACTACAATAATGCACACAGATTCATATCTACGTTACGGGAACACTTAAGGCGGAAATGTTTCATTTTGCGAATTAAAAAATTATGATTTCGTTATACTGAAGATATCAACATTACTGTGAGAATGAGCTTGGTAAGCAAGAACATGCCAGAAAAGAAAATGCAGCACCCACACCTGATGCCATAACATCAAATATTTCAATGGCATCTATAATGTCACGCATAATTATTAATCTTTGAAAATTAAGCATGTATATTGTCCTGAGGTTTAAAAACATAACACACAAATTCCAAGAAAATTTCATTGAGCCAATATGGTCAAAGTTTGAAATATATGTTTCAAAATCCAAAACGTCACGTGTGAAGATTGTGGCACAAAACTTTGACCTCCATTTCTCTCAGTATTATTAACATCTGATGGTGAAATTAATGACATGGTTCTTACAGCACAATTTATTGATCTAAAGAGATAATTGTTCCTCTTTCGTGTCCCTCTAAACTGCACTTCGTTAATGTAATTGTGAACCCTATCGTAACAGACTGAACTGGTTGCTACAAATAAGACCACTACTTTCTCACCATCTCTTTCAGCCACTCGCCCAGTGGCCTCTGGCGGGCAATCTGCAACTTCAGCTCCTCGTCCTTGGTGACATTCTTCTCGAAGGTGTCGACGAGCAGCATGCGCCCGGGCCGCAGGCGACCCTGTTAATCACACAGAGGCAACACAACAGGGTCGTTATACTGAACTCAGATACAAGCTTTTGGACAAGCCTGTGTTTCTTGTGCAAGCATGCTGCTGGGGTCAAGCCTACACAAATTATCAAGCACATGAAGGTGCACATGGTGAACCTGATGTTGAGTATTGGGCATATTTAAACATAAATGAAGCCTACTATATGATGTTACAGTGATGCAATGGTGCTTCCATCAACTTGTTTCAGTATATTTGCAATAGACTTAATAGAAATTGTGCCGATTTCTGCTTTCTGCGCACACAACTATTGATTACCCCCTACGGTTGTCTAGTGGCTGAGGCACTCGACTGCTGAAGTCATGGGATCGAATCCTAGCTGCAGTGGTCGAATTCTCGATGGAGGCAAAAATGCTTCAGGACCGTGTGCTCCGATTCAGGTGTACGCTAAAAAATCTCAGGTGGTTGAAAAATTCCGGAGCCCTCTACTACGGCGTCTCTCATAATCATATGAGGGTTTTGTGACATTAAACTCAAACAAGTATTATTAATTATTAACACCCAACATTGATTTCTGCCACTGTCAGATTAGGCAGTGCTGAAAAAAAAACTGAGGTGCTTTATTGCTGTTATGTCAACATGTTAGCTTACCATGCCCAAATATTTTAGGTGAGCTTACTCAAAAAAATATGAGCAATCATTTAATGAAATTTGCCCACAAATACCTGCATATTCTCAAATAATGCAATCTCAATCGAAGCAGTAAAGCTCACAGTCAAGAACATGCTCCCAGAATGTTATTTTTCAATGGAAGAAGAAAATTGCTGAAGTCATCATTGAAGGGGACCTGCCACTAGTGGACATTATATCTTAGGGGAAAAAAAAGCATCTTGTCAGTGGAATAATCAGCATTTTGGAGCAACAGTAAAGCTTAAAAAGAGCTTCCGATACATATAGGAATATAAGCTGCAAGAAAAGCAGTTTGTTTTACCCAGGCACAGTGGTGTCGGATAACGCATGTATTTATTCCTGCAATGACCGCAAGCTTGATCAAATTGTTTCTTTTTATCTTTCACAGAATGATTGCACTGCAAACTTCGTGGACAACATTCATGACGTTTTCTAGTTTTTATTAGTGAAAGCACGGCCTCCAAGATCTCTATTTGCGATTTGAAAATGGTATCTACGAAGTGCATCACAAAATGGTACTTACTCCGACTAAAAGTCACCAAAATTTTTCTTGAGCGAAGTCACTCAGCCTCAAGACTCGCTGAAAAATTTTCAACTGGGCTCACTCAGACTCACAGCTCACTTCACGTCTGAGTGAGTTGACTCGCGAGTCCATTAACGTGTGTATGACTAGCTTTCTCGGCCATGGTTTCTGTTGTGCCTATGCCCCATCAGAGTACTGTACCTGTGCAGTATGGTTCTTTTTTTTTCTTCCCTTCTCTCTCCCTCTTTTTTCTACCTCAAGGATAAAAGCAAGCAAACATCCCCAATAAAGGCTTTTCTGTTCAAGAGTCTGCGCCTGATACTGCACTGGCCCCTGGCTGTGGCTATGCTACAGTTTCTATGCTCTTCAACAGCATAATTTGCATAACTGTTACTCTACTTGGCACCTTTTGATCTCATATATTTAAGTAGTGGTTGCAATCCAGTAAGCACATTTTCATTGAAAAAGATGAGATATTTTCATCAAGAAGTTTCCGTGAAAGAGCTTGGAATTGGCAGGTCAAGGCACTTCCCCCCCCCTCTCATAACCCATGCCTCTAGTGAATAATTATTGAGCTGGCATATGAATGCTAGTACGCTATAATCTGTGTGAGTAGACGTGCATGTAAACGGAAGCAGGCGTAAGGCTAATACTAATGCTAAGCCGAGGAGTTACCAGTGCCATAGCTAGGCACAAAAACATGCAGCTCCCACAAACTCACTCGGGAAATTTAATTTGCCCTTAAGGCTCGTGCAAATTCACACTCGCCAAACTTTTCCTAAACCGGACTCACCGAGACTCAGGCTTACTGAAATTTTAACTGACCAGACTCATGTGGAGAGACATTGTCACAGCCACAGTAGTGAGGACTCTGACGAAGTGATGGATCAGTTGTAGTACGAAAGAAAAATGAAGTGTAGAGCTGATGTAGAACCCTTTTCTTGTTTTGGGGTAAAAGTTTGCTTCATGCAATAATTGCACCCCTAAATTTGTATCAACTTAAAAAAAAGAAACTTATGACTATGCAAGTAAGCTGTTATCTCTATTACATATTCCAGATATCTCTTACCAGCACTTGACTGCATGCAATTTGACCGAGAAGCAGAGTATAGAAGGAGACGCTTGCAATGCATACCTTCTGTACAATCATCTCTGATGGGATGTCCAGCACACCGACTTCACTCGCCATCACCATGTAGTTGTCCTTGGTGATGTAGTAGCGAGATGGTCGCAGTCCGTTTCGGTCAAGGATGGCCCCAATATAACGGCCATCAGAAAAGGTCAGCAGTGCTGTAATGAAAGAGATCCAAAGAAAGGGGTTCTTTTAAGGAAAGATACTACTTTTTTTTCTCCTCTTTAAGGCTCATTTGAAACCGCAGCTGGTACGAGATTTGTGACTGGTGACCAAAAAACAACCCTAAGCGAGCAATGTTCGCACCTGTGTGCCATTCATACCTGTTGCAACATACACCACATTCACAGGGTGTATCTGATTGAGAGGTTTGCAACTGCAGCTTTCCGACTGAAAAATCGCACAGAATTCGATTCAGCCAAGCCTTGCGATCAAAAAAGTCACTTGAGACCATTTGCTACCAGTAGCCTTACGACCAACTTGGTTGTATGACTAGTGCTTGTTCCAGCTGCAAATGTGCCTTCAAAGTTTACAAGGTGCACTTCAGCTTCAATTTCAACATAAACGTGAACTAACCTGGGCCATCCCAGGGTTCCATGGCACAGCCACTCCACTGGTAAAACTGCCGCTTCTCAATGCTCATCTGTTCATTGTTCTGCCACGCCTCGGGCACCATGGTCATCACTGCCTGCACTTGACAGAATGGCATAGACATAAGAGCAGACAACAAGATTTTTTTCGTTACAGTGTACAACAACTCAACCCAAAGTGCATGAGTTCTTCAGGTACACTAAGGTATGCATGCTAATTAACATAATAACCTCCAAGCAAGATGCACTACGCTTCAAGCAAAAAGGTGAATGAATTCATTTACCGTATTTACTTGATTCTACCGCGCCCTCGATTGTAACGCGCGCCCAGTTTCCACGGCAAAAAAAAAACTAAGACATCGATTGCAACGCGCACCCATTTTTCTCGTTGGCCCGCTTGATCACACCACTCGGGAAAACGACTCCTTTAGAGAGCGTCTTCCGTTTAAATATGAGGTACGGGGGAAGCTTGTGCCTATATGACGTGCAACGGAGCATTGCTGTCACTCTAGTTTTACCGTGGCCCGATGTCAGCACACGAACTTGCTTCGCCCACTTCTCCTCGACGAATATGGTGCCAGGCATGTCGAAGTAAAGAGGCGTCTGATCGGCATTCCCGATTTGCCCAAGCAGGTAGCCGTTGTTGTGCCGCAAGTTAAGGAGGAACCTCTGAAGACTCTGAAGCTTTTCTTCGTACTCCTCCGGCAACTTCCGGCATATGCCCGTTCGCCTTCGGAGGGAAAAGCCTTTCCTCTTCATAAAGTTAGTTAGCCAGCACCTGCTCGCTTTAAACTGGCTCTGCATTAGCCCTTTTTCTAAGGCTAACTGCATAGCCTGCACTTGGAGCAGTTCTGTCGTCACGGGTCGCTGTACCACTCACTGCTTAATCACATACTCGCCGAGCAGCTCTTCAATTTGTGGAAACCAACCCTGCTGTGGTCCACTGAAGCCTTTGCGTGAATCTTTGTTGTCGACAATATTCTGCTTTTGTTTCCGCCAGTCCCGCACGCACGTTTTGGGAACTCCGAACGATTGCGATGCGGCCCGATTTCTGTCCGTTTCGGCACACGCGATGACTTTTTTTTAAAAGCAGCATTGTGGTACACTCATCGAGTTTTTGGAGTCGGCCCTACCATGCCGTCGATGCTAATGTACTACAAGATAACGAACTCCTCAGCACACGTACAAAGTGCCGCACATGGGAAACACATAGGCAGAAATGGCCGACGCGCCATGCCAACGCACGTAGGGGGCGGCCATTTTGGAAGTGCCGATGGCAATAGAATGACCATATTCATTTTTTTTCGTACTCGATTCTAACGCGCATGCGATTTATGAACTCTCTTAACTGGAAAAAAGGTGCGCGTTAGATTCAAGTAATTACGGTATCTATTACATATTTGGTATAACAGGCAACTGAAAAAAAATGGCCAGAAACGACCGATCTTGCCTGTGGAGTCGAACTAAGGTTATATTACATTAGGGTATTTATAATTATTAATTATGTCTAACAGTCCATAGATGCCTTTAAGAATCAAGGAGCATTTTCGTTCTTGCATCAACCTCTCATGGCCGGGACAGTTGATATAAAAAACAAAGCTTTTACCAAGACTGCACAGGTGACTCAGCTTAGAGCTTGTGTTGCATGGCTGGCAGACTGCCAAGTGACCATGCATATCTTGACAAAAATAAGATTTGGATGAGAAGTGTGATCAATGGTATTGCTCAAAACTAAAAAAAAAATTAAACTTTTTTTTTCAAGAAACCGAGCACTTCTATCTTATATCATCTTTACATTTTTCCCCACATTTCCTTTCCTCTCTAAACTTCTCATCAATGTGTTTCACTTGCCAGCTCTGTTGCCATTGGAAGTTCTAGAAGACATTAGTTTGTTATGGCTTTAGGCAAGTACGGGGTATGTGAAGTTTTATTAGAAGCTTAGAATGGCATAATATTATTACGACGCAGGCACAGCAGGAGTCCGACATAGAAGAGCTCACTTTAATTAAAATGAAAGGTGCTCGTAAAGAGGACCGGGCAAGAGCTTTGTCTTCCTTTCTGGCTGCGCGAGCTCTCCTCTGCAGGTTGAATGCAGCATTTGCCTCCCTCCATGAAGAGCATAGTCCCGATGCTCGGCTACAGAATACGTGGTGTATGTAGTTGACGTATTACGCAACTGACTCACTGCAATATGGCTTCATCCGCACAACGTGTACGATTTCAGATTTTTGAGCTTGCGAGGAACTGTCAGGAATGACCTCATAATTCACGTCACTTAGGCGCTGTACAACATTGTAGGGACCAAAGTACTTCTTCAGTAACTTTTCAGAAAGGCCGTGTCGGCGAATAGGGCTCCAGACGCACACTTTCTCGCCTGGTTGATAAGTGACGTATCGGTGTCGCAGGTTATAACGTTGTGCGTCGTAACTCTGCTGTCAGGGGATTCGCACGCGTGCTAGCTGCCGCGCCTCTTCAGCTCGTTGGGTAAAGGCTTGAACATCCGTGTCTGTATCGTCGCAGTCATGCAGCTACACGGCATCAAGCATTGTCGTCGCTTCACGGCTTTAAAGAAGACTAAATGGCGTGCTTCGTGTAGTTTCCTGCTGCGCCATATTATAGGCAAACGTCACGTATGGTAGAACGTCGTCCAAATTTTTATGATCCACGTCGATGTACATACTGAGCATATCAGCAATTGTCTTGTTGAGGCGTTCTGTTAAGCCGTTGGTTTGTGGGTGGTAAGAGGTAGTTTTTCGATGCGCTGTTCCACTCAACTCAAGCACTGACTTGAGGAGCATGGCCATGAAAGCGGTACCTCTGTCCGTTATTATAATTGTAGGAGCACCATGCCTCAGAACGATATATTCAATGAAAAATCGTGCCGCTTCTACTGTGGTTCCACTTGATAAAGCCTTTGTTTCTGCGTAGTGAGTAAGATGGCCCATAGCGACAAAAACCCACTTGTTTCCAGTATGCGAAGTTGGAAATGGTCCAAGGAGATCCATTCCGATTTGTGCAAAAGGCATGGTGGGCACTTGAACTGGTTGCAACAATCCGGCTGGTTTTAAAGGTGGCGATTTTCATCGTTGACAATCGAGGCACGTGCAGACATAATGCCTTACAGTGCCTGGAAGCTTCGGCCAGTAGTACTTCTGTTGAATTCTGGCCAATGTGTGCGTGTATCCGAGGTGGCCGGAGGTTGGATCATCGTGGCAAGCGCTCAGGATCTCATCGCGAATTGATGTCGGGACGACAAGTAAGTGGGCATTTCCGCTGGGGGAAAAGTTCTTCTTGTATAGGACACCACTGCGCAAGAAGAATGATGGCAGGCTCCTTGCAAATATTTTGGGAATGCTTTTAGACTGGTCGTCAAGAAAATTAATAAGAGAAAGCAACTCACTGTCTTCTTTCTGCTTAGACGAAATGGTGACTGTGTCGACCACTCCTAAAAATGCCATGTCATCATCTTCTGAGACATCAACTTGCTTTATAGGCGACCTGGATAAGCAATCAGCATCAGAGTGCTGCCGTCCCGACTTATAGACGACCGTCATATCGAATTCTTGTAAGCGTAAGCTCCAGGGCGCTAGCCGACCAGATAGGTTATTCAAGTTGGTCAGCCAGTAAAAGGAATGGTGGTCGCTGACTACGTGGAAGGGACGGCCGTAGAGCTATGGGCAAAACTTCAGAACTGTCCATACTACAGCAAGACATTCCTTTTCTGTTGTGGAGTAATGGGACTCGAAACGGGAAAGCGCCCTACTTGCATATGCACTCACTCTCTCGGCTGAGTCTTGCCACTGGACGACTCCAGCGCCTAAACCTATGTTGCTGGCATCGGTGTGGATCATGGTAGGAGCGTCCTCGTCAAAGTGAGCAAGCCCAGGTGGTGTCTGCAGGTGCTGTCATAGACAGTCAAATGCTGCTTGTTCCTTTTCGCCCCATAAAAATGGAACATCGTCTCTCGTTATGGGTGTTAAGGGCGATGCTATGTGCGAGAAATTGGCAATAAATCTGCGGTAGCAGGCGCAAAGTCCAAGAAAACGTCTTACGGCCTTCTTTTCTGTTGTCACTGGAAATTTTCGGACGGCGTCAATCTTGTCGAGGTCCGGACGAACACCTTCATGGCTCACCACATGTCCTAAGAACCGGAGTTCTTTGAAACCGAAATGACATTTCTCAGGTTTCAGCATTAAGGCAGCGGACCGTATTGCTCGAAATACTAATAGCAGCCGTCTTAGATGTTCCTCGAATATTGGTGAGAAAACAATGACGTCGTCGAGGTATACCAGACAGGTCTGCCACTTAAGGCCTGATAGGACGGTATCCATCAGTCTCTGAAATGTTGCTGGGGCTGAGCACAATCCGAAGGGCAAGACGTTAAACTCGTAAAGCCCGTCAGGCATAACAAAAGCAGTCTTTTCTCTGTCCCGCTCATCGACCTCAATTTGCCAATAACCGCTTTTCAGGTCCATTGACGAGAAGAAGCATGCATGCCTCAGCCTGTCAAGTGAATCATCAATACGCGGTAGTGGGTATACGTCTTTCTTTGTCACGTAGTTCAGCTTGTGGTAGTCCACACAGAAGCGTAAGCTGCCGTCTTTTTTCTTAACTAGCACTACCAGTGATGCCCAAGGGCTTTTTTTCGGCTGAATGATGTCATCATTGAGCATTTTCTGGACTTGATCTTGGATTGCTTCACGTTCTTTCGGTGCCACACGGTAGGGGTTTTGTCGAATTGGTATTGCCGTTTCTTCCATTATAATTCGGTGCTTTGTCAGTGGCGTTTGATTTACCCTCGAGGTCGATGAAAAACAATCTTCAAACTGGCCGAGAATATCTAGAAGACTCTGCCTCTGCGCTGGCGATAAAGCTGTGCTCACGTCGACAGGCAGTGGTGTTGGAGTGACCGGCGTCTCTGCCTGTTGTACTGCGAAGCACTCACAGAATTCTACAATTTTTTCGAAGTATGCAACTGTGGTACCCCCTATAATGTGTCGACACTCGTTGCTGAAGTTCCTCAACAGGACCTCTGCTTGCCCAGACACTACACTGATGAGACTTCTGGCAATAGCGACTCCTTGAGAGAGTAAAAGCGTTGATATTTGTTCCGCAACACCTTCTCCAGTATGCTGGTGTTACACGTGACAGAGACGAGGCGGTATGACAACGGTGGCATGGTCACGCCGTCAATCGCGTGCATGGGCTTGTGCTGCAGCGCTGCGCTATGGTCCGCTGAGAAGGTCAGTACACCGTCCGGTATATTTATGATGGCATTGTACTCCCGCAAGAAATCCATACTCAAGATGGCCTGTTTACAACACTCAGAAAGAATAACGAAGGTTGCGACGAATGATGAATCCCCGATCTTGATTCGAGCGGTGCACTTTCCGGTAGGCATCAGCAGCTGGCCTCCGGCTCCTCTAATTTGCGGCCCCGTCTATTCCATTTTTACCTTTTTCAATTTGTCGGCCAGATTAGCACTCATTATCGAAAAGTCCGCACCAGTGTCGACCAGTGCGGTCACGTCGTGACCGTCAATTGAAAGTGTAATGTCGGCGGTGACAATCTCGTCTTTCGTCGGTTCATTTGAAATGTGCGGTGCTTCATGCAGCGGTAATGGGGGATTTTCAACTCTTCGGCAATTCGCAACCTTCCCCCCTAAGGTCGCTGCTTTTAGTTTCTCCGGCGTGGACTGGGAAATCTTCCTCTCGCCATGTCCGTGGAGCTACCTCTATTAGATTGGGGAAAATGACCAGGGGAGGGCGAGCGTGACCGGAACCCAGGAGAAACGTCCCGCAGGATCGTCGTGCTCGTATCAACGTTGCGTCTTCCGTCAAAATAGCGTCGAGGGGTAGTGGACGGAAATCCTTGATACCCGGCGACGCGATGAGGACAATACCGCACTATGTGGCCTGCTTCCCCACAATGAAAGCACAGGGGCCTGTAGTCAGGGGTACGCCATATGTCAGTTTTGCTGAGTGAGGGTCGCATCGACGTTGACGTTTCCTTGTAGTACCAAGGCCCTGTCGGCGGCTGTTGCTGGTGGTACTGCTGAGGTGGCGGCATGTTAGATCTAGGCTGTCAACGAAGAATATCTGCATATGTTGGCCTAACTATTTCAGTGTTCGGCTCGGGAAGTGAAAGCGCTTGCCTTATCTCTTGGCGAACAACTTCTGTGACCGACACAATCGCGCAGTCATTCGGTGTGGCGGCGAGCTTTTGCACCTCTTCTTGCACAATTTCGCGTATCAGGTCACGCAAAGAATGCTCGTCAGGTGTCACAGTGGTCACGGCGGTTGCACTGATTTGTCCGTTGTTGTTTGGGCTGTCGTACTGGCGGTAGCGTAGCTGTAGTGCGCGTTCGATGGCAGTCGCCTCCTTTCAAAATTCGTTGACGCTTGAAGGTGGCTTCCGCACGAGACCAGCAAACAGCTGCTCTTTAAACCGCGCATGAGGTGGGTGATCTTTCTGCTCTCAGACATATCGGGATCGGCTCGATGAAAGAGACGAGCCATGTCCTCAACAAACATAGCAACAGACTCGTTGGGCTTTTGAATCTGTGATTCGAAGAGTCGTTGTGCATGCTCCAGCCTTTTGGTGTTTGTGAAGATGTCCAGGAACTTCTGCCGGAACTCGTCGCATGTTGACCACATGCAATTCGTGAACCATGTGCGAGCCCCGTCTTGAAGAGGGAAATACACGTACCCCAACTTCTATGCGGCGTTCCACCCGTTAACGTTGGCTGTGCGCTCGAACTCCTCAAGCCAGTCATCTGCGTCCTCATATGTGTTGCCATGAAAGTCCACAGGAGTTTCAGGGGTGAAAACAGTCACCTGTGTCATGCTCGTCATGGTGGTGCAACTGCTTCCCGGCGCGGTCATGTTTTCCGTCCAAGGACCGAACTCTGGGCTCAGGCCTAACAGGCGGCGGCTGGCGCGATGAACGGGTGTTTCGACGAGCGGAAGTCTTTGTGGACTAGATCCCGGGCTGTTGGAAGGTGTCCTGGACATGTACCCAGCTCCTCCACCAGTGTCACGACGCAGACACAGCAGGAGTCCGATATAGAAGAGCTCACTTTATTTAAAATGAAAGGCGCTCGTAAAGAGGACCAGGCAAGAGCTTTGTCTTCCTTTCTGGCTGCGAGAGCTCTCCTCTGCAGGTTGAATGCGGCAATATCGTATATAGAATTATTTATACCTTGAGCTAGTCTGCAATACCCTTAAAATTTAACTAATCGAGGTTCAGCTTACCTAAGCAGCTGACAAGGGGTCTACAGGTCAAAAGAAAACCCGCTGAGATGTTACAAAAAAAAAGGACAAGGTACAGCCCTCAGTAACATCCATAAGCATTCGAAACACCGACCTCTGGAAGAGAGCGTTGACCGGCCATGACAAGGAACTCGAGCACAGTGTCCACACTGCCGGAGTCTGACAGGTTGGGCTCGACCACGGGGTAGAGCTCACGAAGCCGCTCCCCAAAGATGGACGTCTGCATGACACCCTCACGAGCACGCATCAGGTTCACATTTCCTCGGAGTGTGTTGATCTCCCCGTTATGAGCCAAGAGCCTGCGCAGAGTCATAGACAACACTGTGTCGTCCAAAAGCTATGCCACATAGCTTCTTCAATTGGTCACTCTAGGCTGGGCTGAAGATGTTGCCATTCGCTGGGCAACTGCTTTATTGTTTGATTGGTAACAACTTTATATATGTTTCAATTATTCCCCGTGACTAAATGTTTACTTCATCCTACATACTAAAAATTATTCAATAGCATACTTCAGAAAAGCAGAGTAAGAATTCTCTATTCTTCAGTAAGCATTGTTCTGTTTCCATCTTCCCCATGTTTCTTGATAAAAAATAAAAGTTTCATTGATTTAGTGATTGATTGATTGGCCTTCCTCAACTACATACTTCGTGCCTGATCAAGATCTGGAAACCTAAAATAGCAAAAAGTGAATGGTCTTATGTCAAGCCAACTTCTGCCAAGGCCCCCATGTATTATTAAAACTAATGAAAATAAGGTAGTCGCTCATAGAGTACAACTTGTTAAAAAAACACTGTAACATACAATGAGAAGAGTGAACTTAATACACAGACATACCGCATTTAGTGACAGAGTTTGGTGTCTACCTTTTATCAGCTCTCATTAAAACCTCTTTCGAATATCATACTAATTCTTGGCGAAAAGTCTAATCAGGATTGTCTTGAAATGTGTATGAGACATTTTACATATGATTCAGCATTAACCGCTGCTTTTGTCATTGATTTAAAGATGAACATTTAATAGACTTCTGTCTGGTTTGGAAGATGACAACATTAGAAAAAGGGGACACTAACAAACTCAATCATTAGGTGTAAAACCTGCTTTTTTACTTTAAAATGAGAAGAGCCTGACGTTTTGAGTCCGACTGGGACCCTTCTTCAGGGCTGACTGCGAGGCACCAGGGAGCAACAGAGTTCGAAACACCTTCTCTTTAAGCTTGGGGCCGTGCTTATTTTGACCGACGTGCTGCAGTACACTGAAATGCAAACTTGGAAGTGCACCTGCAGACCGGTTAACATTTCTTAGTGTTGCCCGATTATGCCAAGACTCCACAAAAAGCGAGGTCAACAATCACCGCATTGCTGATTTCAAGCTCATGTTCCCAAAGCGGCTTTTTGTGGAGTCTTGGTTGATGCTTCAAGAGCTTTAGGGAAACAGCACCATGTTTGATTGCTCTGATTGGCACATCTTGTCAAACAGCAGAACACCTAAACACTCAAACAGATGATGAAATGAAATTAAAAGAACCATGTGACACAGAGCTCAGCTGCAAGTTTCTATTCCTTGCCCTGCAATCGTGCGGCTTATAAATCAGCTGTTTGATTATGAAAGGCCAATACTTGTGAGGCAAGACCTTTTTGAACATGGCATTGCAACACCTTACCGCAGTGGATGGGCTCTCTCCCAGCTAGGGAATGTGTTTGTCGAGAAGCGGGCATGGACGAGGGCCAAGTACGTCTCGCACTCGGGATCCTGGAGATCCAAGAAGTACCGCCACAGCTGGGTGGTCGTCAGCTGGCCCTGCAAGAGAAGAAACCAAAAGAGGAATTTGGTTATGAAATGACAGGAGTTCAATTAATGTATATGTGCACATATTGAAAAATATTTGAAAATTTTATCAAATAGTGCCCCGTTTGATTTGGTTTTTGAATTGAAAAGCCACTATTTGTAAATGCAAATATTTTTCAAGCACTTCAGATTATATCGGAAACTGTCATCTGCACCCAAATAAACACAACATTGGTGCTAATAATCTAAGTTTAATCCCTGCAGACATAGTACAGGCATAAAACATAAGGAGTATGTAATGTGGCATATAGTCATCGACTTCTTATTTGCTTTTAACCTAACTCAGCTTGTTGTCGAAAATACACGAACACAAGGACAGTCGCACTCAGTGTTAGACCTTGTATTTGCAAGTGATCACTTTTCCACCGACAGTGCAAGTGTTGAAACAATTAATGGCATATCGGATCATAAAATAGTTTTGTGTACTTTGCCTTTAGCAACTCCAATACGGCAATCTGGCCCAGTGCAATATGTGCCCTCCTTCAATAAAGCTAATGATGCGGCGATAATGAGTTACCTGTCGCACGAGTATCCCGAGTTTTCTGAGCTATGTGCAGATAACACGAGCATAGATGAAGTGTGGGCACAGTTTAAGCATCATATCATGCATTGTATTTCTAACTTTATTCCCAAACGAAAACTGGTTACAAGAAAGCACAACCCATGGGTTACCCGCGACATAATTCACCTTAAGCGCAAAATCAAGCGTGTAAGGAAGGCAAAAAAAACGCTAGGAAGTGCTAGCTCACAAATAGCAACGCTGACATCGACCTTAAAAGGAAAGATACGAGACGCAAAACGGCATTTTTATGGACACACCCTACAAAAGTTTATTAAAAGCGCACCCGATAAATTCTGGCGCTACATAAGCGTAAAACGGTCGACATTATCGGTGTTTCCAGCTGAAGAGGGCAAGAAAAAGGCGAATAATTTCAATTCTTACTTTCACTCTGTTTTTAGCACTGATAACCTCCGAAAGATTACACCAGGTTCCCGTCACGATGACCAAGGCAGATCACTTCCGTCGTTAAATATGACAGTACCTGGCATTCTTTCACTGCTATTAGACCTTGATGAAAAGAAAAGTAGTGGCCCAGACGAAATACCAAACACCTTCCTTAAACGCTATGCTGAACCCATTAGCAAGTACCTCCATCTCATATTTACAAAGTCAATTAGCGATTGCCGTCTTCCGGCGGAGTGGAAAATCGCGAAAGTTGTGCCAGTGCACAAATCTGGTGATACTTCTATCCCAACGAACTACCGGCCAATTTCTTTAACTTGCACTAGTTGCAAAATTCTCGAGCACATTATCTTAAAGTTATTAACCAAGCATGTAGAAGAAAACAACCTCATCTCTCTTTCTCAGCATGGGTTCAGAAGTGGGCTATCTACTGTCACTCAACTTGCAGAGGCTATACATGACTTCGGGCTGGCAATAAATGAACAATCACAAATCGATGTAATTTTTTTAGATTTCTCTAAGGCCTTCGACCGCGTGTCCCACTCTAAACTCATCACTAAACTCATAGACAAACTAGGCAAGGGTCCAATAGTTGAATGGATTAGTGATTACCTTTCAGACCGCTACCAGTTTGTGCACTATAATGGACAAAATTCTGACACTATTAAAGTTCTTTCGGGCGTTCCGCAGGGATCCGTTCTCGCTCCGCTCTTGTTCCTGTTATTCATAGATGACATTGTTGAATCAGTAAACGTTAAAATTAGACTGTTTGCAGATGACTGCATGATTTACAGTGAAATCAAACACATTGACGATCAGGTTGCCCTTAACGATTCCCTAAACAACGTAGCCCAGTGGTGCCATGATTGGCAGATGGTTATTAATTCCGAAAAAACGGTCGTGATGAACATAAGCAGAAAGAAAAACAAACTATTATTTCCATACTCACTTAATGGTGTCACCCTTCGCACAGCAACTCAGTATAAATATTTAGGGCTTCTAATATCATCTGACCTCAAATGGACTGCGCATATACATCAGGTGACGAAAAAGGCAATAAACAAGTTGATTTTTCTAAAACGGACCCTACGCTACGCTACCACAGATACCAAGCGCTTATCTTACATTTCCTTTATAAGACCTATGCTAGAATATGCGAATATAGTGTGGTTTCCTTCAACAAATACTGACATAGCTTTGCTCGAGAGCGTACAGCGCAAGGCGGTAAGATTTATCTTTAACCGCTATAGGCGAACGGATTCCCCTTCCGAGCTTCTGCTCCGAGCAGAGCTACCTACGCTTCGCGATAGAGCAAAAATACATCGGTTGAAGTTCTTTTATCAACTGTTGCACGGCCACTTTAAAACTAATGCCTCCGTCTTCACTACTATAAAAGAAAAAGGGAAAGTGCGCCAAAAACACGACCTCATCTTCAAAGAATATTTCTGCAGTAACAATACCTTCAGGTTTTCATTTTTCCCTCGCGTAATAAGAGAATGGAATGCGCTTGATCCAGATACTGTAGCACAGCCAACACTTCAAAAATTTTTAGAAAGCGTTGAAAAACTCATGTCTGTGCTCCCAAGTTCCAGGTGTTAACCTAATTGCATTCGGGAGAAAGCATCCACACTCTAACATTTTATTTTATTTTTCTTCATCATTTGGTTCAAGGCAACTATGCCTGTATGATGTATACATTACTTATTATCATGATCGCGCGTTTCTTATGTACTCTTCTTGTATTGCCACTATATTGCCTTGCTTGTATAATGTTTGTATCCTTTCCACTCCTGTAATAACCCTCAAGGAGGGTTGACAGTATTTTGTAAATAAATAAATAAATAAAATAAATAAATACCACTTAACTTGATGACTTTACCAGCTATACAATGATGGTTCACACTGTAAGAGCTCAAGCAAAAAGTCTGCTTGTTTGTTCCTGATGCTCCGCTTTGTGCTATAATCATGAACACCAGCAGGTGAACATCATTTTCTAATAAATATAAAATGGCTGTTGCTAATCCACGAACTATTCAATAAGTTATATTTAATATTTGATTTAATTTGCTTCTGTGTTCCGGCACTATTCAAATTAGACACTGTTCACTCTCAAAAGACATACGATTTGCACACTACTATTTGTGAATGTTGCAAAGCTGCCAAGTGGTCAGCAGAAAAAACTGGTGGAGTGCCCCAAATTATCCCTGAACACCTAGGGATTGTTCACAGACACTTAAATTGAAGTACATGACAGGGCTCTGGGTTCTGATCACAAGAAAATTGTGCCACCACATAGCTACACACAATGGCACATATTTAAATGCCTGCCCAAACCTAAAGAGACTGAAGATGAAAGCAATTATGAAGCAGTTATGCCAACTTAATACGGTTCAAAGAGAGATTGAAGTTTGAACAGAAGGACCAGATCAGAGAGCAAGAAAGAGTGTTAGCTTCACTACAAAAGTCTCCCCTGTGCTATCTCACCTTATATACAATAGTGTCCGGTGACAGACTGCAAATATAGTAGCGCAGCTTATCACTGGGAATCTTGTGAGAAGTGGTCTTCCGGAGGACAAACACCTGTGGGAAAAGTATCAATCAATAAATTAATCAATCAATCAATCATCCTTTCAGAGATATATATAGCACATCTTGAAAAATAATTTTTCTTGAGTACCACATAGCTTTCCAACAGATTTTATGCCTAGCTTCAATACAAGCTTGAAGACATAATTTATACTATGTATCGGTGGAACTTCAAGATTTAATGGAGGCATCTTATGAAAAAGCGATAGCACGCTTCATGTAAGAGAGGCAGATGCACTGGTGAATAAATCTTGCTTTTTACACCGAGCTGATGCAATAATCAACAAGGAGCTCATGCCTTTAATTAGTAGTGTTCCATAAGTAACACCACAACATGAGCGTTTAAAAGAAAAATAAATTATTATGATGATGATTATGGTGATAAGGTCGTGCCTGGTTGCCAAGTTGAAAAGAAACTACCAGATAGTCTCACAGAGACTAAGCTACCCTGAACAGCAGGTGGAGCACTCACCACTTGACCACATATTGAACGAAAATGCAGGCAGGACTAGCTGGTTTCAAGCCCTTACTCAAAACATTGTGGTGATACAGCTTTTAAGAAACAAAGAATGAAAAAGAAAACGTCATAGAAAAGTACAAAATCAGGCCCACTCACGTCTCGCTTGAAATCACTGCCTGCCTGTCCACCGGTGGGTACCACAAACACCTGGCGCATGTATGGCTCTGTGGAACGAGCCACTGAGCCCAGGGTTGCATCATCTGTGGGAAGGGTCCTCCAGCAGAGAACCTGAACATCCAGCGTCCTAATGAGACTGCTTGACAGTGACAACATTGAAGGACTCAAAACCTTTCTATGTGAGATGCAGTGAGCAAGAAATAGTTCATTATGATGCTTCCAAATTTGATGCACTACTTGACATACAAGATTACTCAGTGGCACAAGTAATTCATACATTGATAAACCAATTTTTCTCGATGAGATAAATAATGCTCAGAGAAAAAAACCAGCACTTTGGGTGAGGTAGTGGCTAACAAAGCACTGTTGGTGCCATCCGCTTACACACACTGTATATGACAAATCGACAACACACACAAGCTATTTTACAAACCCATAAAATAATCTGCCAATTTTATAGGCTTCCACAAGGACCTTTTCTCGCATTGTTCTTTTGACTGCCACAAAGCTGAATTCCACACCTGTGCTTACACTCATGCAAACTCCAATCAACAATATTCTTCACATCAGCAAGACATTAGAACTATGAGCTCAAACGAAAACGCACCTTCAGGTTGTTGGCCAGAGCCTCTTCCTCGAACCTCCTCTCTGCTTCAGGAGCTGTCATTTGTTCCAGGAAGCAGACACCCGTGGCATAATGTCCAGCAGGGGGCAGCACTATGTTTAGCTCCTCCCTGAAATGACAACGTAGAGCCATAATAATCAGTACGCCTTGTGCTCATATACACGCATATCCAACATCTTAGCAATAATGGACTTTTTATGCTGCATTGATAAGCACAAGTAAGGCACCCGTAGGATTTAATCACTGAAAATTTTATTCAAATGAGTATCTTATACAAACTTCTCAATAGAAAATGTGGCCCAGTGCTAAGGTGGTATTCTGGACATTGTTGAAATCATCCCCTGTAGTGAAATTCCACCATTGCCAAATTCTTATCGGCCCACAGCGCTGATACGGCCTCCTTGATTTGTTTAAAATGCCGCAATTACCAAATCTCACAATCAGATGGAGTGGGGAGCTCGAGTGGAGCGCGCGACACTCAAAACAAGCGCGTGCGCACGGTGCAGCAAATACCCCGGTAGTGACGGCGTGAGCTTGGTAGGCGACGTGCTGCACGCAACTAAGAATGATCGGCATGGTCCCCGAAGGAGCCGAACGTATCCACGAGAAGCTGTGAGAGCACAAATGAGTATCTTGTACAAACTTCTCAATAGAAAATGTGGCCCAGTGCTAAGGTGGTATTCTGGACATTGTTGAAATCATCCCCTGTAGTCAAATTCCACCATTGCCAAACTCTTATCGGCCCACAGCGCTGATACGGCCTCCTTAATTTGTTTAAAATGCCGCAATTACCAAATATCACAATCAGATGGAGTGGGGAGCTCGAGTGGAGCGCGCGACACTCAAAACAAACGCGTGCGCACGGTGCAGCAAGTGCCCCGGTAGTGACGGCGTGAGCTTGGTAGGCGACGTGCTGCACGCAACTAAGAATGATCGGCATGGTCCCCGAAGGAGCCGAACGTATCCACGAGAAGCTGTGAGAGCACAAATGAGTATCTTATACAAACTTCTCAATAGAAAATGTGGCCCAGTGCTAAGGTGGTATTCTGGACATTGTTGAAATCATCCCCTGTAGTCAAATTCCACCATTGCCAAACTCTTATCGGCCCGCAGCGCTGATACGGCCTCCTTAATTTGTTTAAAATGCCGCAATTACCAAATCTCACAATCAGATGGAGTGGGGAGCTCGAGTGGAGCGCGCGACACTCAAAACAAACGCGTGCGCACGGTGCAGCAAATACCCCGGTAGTGACGGCGTGAGCTTGGTAGGCGACGTGCTGCACGCAACTAAGAATGATCGGCATGGTCCCCGAAGGAGCCGAACGTATCCACGAGAAGCTGTGAGAGCACAAATGAGTATCTTATACAAACTTCTCAATAGAAAATGTGGCCCAGTGCTAAGGTGGTATTCTGGACATTGTTGAAATCATCCCCTGTAGTCAAATTCCACCATTGCCAAACTCTTATCGGCCCACAGCGCTGATACGGCCTCCTTGATTTGTTTAAAATGCCGCAATTACCAAATCTCACAATCAGATGGAGTGGGGAGCTCGAGTGGAGAGCGAGACACTCAAAACAAACGCGTGCGCACGGTGCAGCAAATACCCCGGTAGTGACGGCGTGAGCTTGGTAGGCGACGTGCTGCACGCAACTAAGAATGATCGGCATGGTCCCCGAAGGAGCCGAACGTATCCACGAGAAGCTGTGAGAGCACAAATGAGTATCTTATACAAACTTCTCAATAGAAAATGTGGCCCAGTGCTAAGGTGGTATTCTGGACATTGTTGAAATCATCCCCTGTAGTCAAATTCCACCATTGCCAAACTCTTATCGGCCCACAGCGCTGATACGGCCTCCTTGATTTGTTTAAAATGCCGCAATTACCAAATCTCACAATCAGATGGAGTGGGGAGCTCGAGTGGAGCGCGCGACACTCAAAACAAACGCGTGCGCACGGTGCAGCAAATATCCCGGTAGTGACGGCGTGAGCTTGGTAGGCGACGTGCTGCACGCAACTAAGAATGATCGGCATGGTCCCCGAAGGAGCCGAACGTATCCACGAGAAGCTGTGAGAGCACAAATGAGTATCTTATACAAACTTCTCAATAGAAAATGTGGCCCAGTGCTAAGGTGGTATTCTGGACATTGTTGAAATCATCCCCTGTAGTCAAATTCCACCATTGCCAAACTCTTATCGGCCCGCAGCGCTGATACGGCCTCCTTAATTTGTTTAAAATGCCGCAATTACCAAATCTCACAATCAGATGGAGTGGGGAGCTCGAGTGGAGCGCGCGACACTCAAAACAAACGCGTGCGCACGGTGCAGCAAATACCCCGGTAGTGACGGCGTGAGCTTGGTAGGCGACGTGCTGCACGCAACTAAGAATGATCGGCATGGTCCCCGAAGGAGCCGAACGTATCCACGAGAAGCTGTGAGAGCACAAATGAGTATCTTATACAAACTTCTCAATAGAAAATGTGGCCCAGTGCTAAGGTGGTATTCTGGACATTGTTGAAATCATCCCCTGTAGTCAAATTCCACCATTGCCAAACTCTTATCGGCCCACAGCGCTGATACGGCCTCCTTGATTTGTTTAAAATGCCGCAATTACCAAATCTCACAATCAGATGGAGTGGGGAGCTCGAGTGGAGAGCGAGACACTCAAAACAAACGCGTGCGCACGGTGCAGCAAATACCCCGGTAGTGACGGCGTGAGCTTGGTAGGCGACGTGCTGCACGCAACTAAGAATGATCGGCATGGTCCCCGAAGGAGCCGAACGTATCCACGAGAAGCTGTGAGAGCACAAATGAGTATCTTATACAAACTTCTCAATAGAAAATGTGGCCCAGTGCTAAGGTGGTATTCTGGACATTGTTGAAATCATCCCCTGTAGTCAAATTCCACCATTGCCAAACTCTTATCGGCCCACAGCGCTGATACGGCCTCCTTGATTTGTTTAAAATGCCGCAATTACCAAATCTCACAATCAGATGGAGTGGGGAGCTCGAGTGGAGAGCGAGACACTCAAAACAAACGCGTGCGCACGGTGCAGCAAATACCCCGGTAGTGACGGCGTGAGCTTGGTAGGCGACGTGCTGCACGCAACTAAGAATGATCGGCATGGTCCCCGAAGGAGCCGAACGTATCCACGAGAAGCTGTGAGAGCACAAATGAGTATCTTATACAAACTTCTCAATAGAAAATGTGGCCCAGTGCTAAGGTGGTATTCTGGACATTGTTGAAATCATCCCCTGTAGTCAAATTCCACCATTGCCAAACTCTTATCGGCCCACAGCGCTGATACGGCCTCCTTGATTTGTTTAAAATGCCGCAATTACCAACTCTCACAATCAGATGGAGTGGGGAGCTCGAGTGGAGCGCGCGACACTCAAAACAAACGCGTGCGCACGGTGCAGCAAATACCCCGGTAGTGACGGCGTGAGCTTGGTAGGCGACGTGCTGCACGCAACTAAGAATGATCGGCATGGTCCCCGAAGGAGCCGAACGTATCCACGAGAAGCTGTGAGAGCACAAATGAGTATCTTGTACAAACTTCTCAATAGAAAATGTGGCCCAGTGCTAAGGTGGTATTCTGGACATTGTTGAAATCATCCCCTGTAGTCAAATTCCACCATTGCCAAACTCTTATCGGCCCACAGCGCTGATACGGCCTCCTTGATTTGTTTAAAATGCCGCAATTACCAAATCTCACAATCAGATGGAGTGGGGAGCTCGAGTGGAGCGCGCGACACTCAAAACAAGCGCGTGCGCACGGTGCAGCAAATACCCCGGTAGTGACGGCGTGAGCTTGGTAGGCGACGTGCTGCACGCAACTAAGAATGATCGGCATGGTCCCCGAAGGAGCCGAACGTATCCACGAGAAGCTGTGAGAGCACAAATGAGTATCTTGTACAAACTTCTCAATAGAAAATGTGGCCCAGTGCTAAGGTGGTATTCTGGACATTGTTGAAATCATCCCCTGTACTCAAATTCCACCATTGCCAAACTCTTATCGGCCCACAGCGCTGATACGGCCTCCTTGATTTGTTTAAAATGCCGCAATTACCAAATCTCACAATCAGATGGAGTGGGGAGCTCGAGTGGAGCGCGCGACACTCAAAACAAGCGCGTGCGCACGGTGCAGCAAATACCCCGGTAGTGACGGCGTGAGCTTGGTAGGCGACGTGCTGCACGCAACTAAGAATGATCGGCATGGTCCCCGAAGGAGCCGAACGTATCCACGAGAAGCTGTGAGAGCACAAATGAGTATCTTGTACAAACTTCTCAATAGAAAATGTGGCCCAGTGCTAAGGTGGTATTCTGGACATTGTTGAAATCATCCCCTGTACTCAAATTCCACCATTGCCAAACTCTTATCGGCCCACAGCGCTGATACGGCCTCCTTGATTTGTTTAAAATGCCGCAATTACCAAATCTCACAATCAGATGGAGTGGGGAGCTCGAGTGGAGCGCGCGACACTCAAAACAAACGCGTGCGCACGGTGCAGCAAATACCCCGGTAGTGACGGCGTGAGCTTGGTAGGCGACGTGCTGCACGCAACTAAGAATGATCGGCATGGTAGCCGAAGGAGCCGAACGTATCCACGAGAAGCTGTGAGAGCACAAATGAGTATCTTATACAAACTTCTCAATAGAAAATGTGGCCCAGTGCTAAGGTGGTATTCTGGACATTGTTGAAATCATCCCCTGTAGTCAAATTCCACCATTGCCAAACTCTTATCGGCCCACAGCGCTGATACGGCCTCCTTGATTTGTTTAAAATGCCGCAATTACCAAATCTCACAATCAGATGGAGTGGGGAGCTCGAGTGGAGAGCGAGACACTCAAAACAAACGCGTGCGCACGGTGCAGCAAATACCCCGGTAGTGACGGCGTGAGCTTGGTAGGCGACGTGCTGCACGCAACTAAGAATGATCGGCATGGTCCCCGAAGGAGCCGAACGTATCCACGAGAAGCTGTGAGAGCACAAATGAGTATCTTGTACAAACTTCTCAATAGAAAATGTGGCCCAGTGCTAAGGTGGTATTCTGGACATTGTTGAAATCATCCCCTGTAGTGAAATTCCACCATTTGCCAAACTCTTATCGGCCCACAGCGCTGATACGGCCTCCTTGATTTGTTTAAAATGCCGCAATTACCAAATCTCACAATCAGATGGAGTGGGGAGCTCGAGTGGAGCGCGCGACACTCAAAACAAGCGCGTGCGCACGGTGCAGCAAATACCCCGGTAGTGACGGCGTGAGCTTGGTAGGCGACGTGCTGCAGGCAACTAAGAATGATCGGCATGGTCCCCGAAGGAGCCGAACGTATCCACGAGAAGCTGTGAGAGCACAAATGAGTATCTTATACAAACTTCTCAATAGAAAATGTGGCCCAGTGCTAAGGTGGTATTCTGGACATTGTTGAAATCATCCCCTGTAGTCAAATTCCACCATTGCCAAACTCTTATCAGCCCACAGCGCTGATACGGCCTCCTTGATTTGTTTAAAATGCCGCAATTACCAAATCTCACAATCAGATGGAGTGGGGAGCTCGAGTGGAGCGCGCGACACTCAGAACAAACGCGTGCGCACGGTGCAGCAAGTGCCCCGGTAGTGACGGCGTGAGCTTGGTAGGCGACGTGCTGCACGCAACTAAGAATGATCGGCATGGTCCCCGAAGGAGCCGAACGTATCCACAAGAAGCTGTGAGAGCACCTGTTAGACACATTTCATAATCGCAAAGCAAGCTTTCATGCGGTGCAGTTAGCCAAAATAATGACACCAATTCACATCTCCAAACAGCGTGTGCAAGCGCAGTTCGATTAAGCTATGATGCGAAAATTTTAGACTTGGCTCGTTTGATATAAACATGAATAACAGGCAAGCCCCTCGCATTCACTTGAAGCACGACGGGGGTCGTAGTTAGTTGGGCGAATATGCAGTGCGGGGAAACGCACTACAGATTATGAAAAAGGTCTGATAAGTGCCAGATATGTGAGGACTTGAAAGTAATTTCGGACGTGGCTGTAGCGATTTGACCCCTAGATCGAAACATAAAAAAAGATACGTGAATTTGTTTTTAGTTTTTTTCTTTTTTGTTTCTTGGACTACTTGACCTTTAGGGCGATTGCGCAGTCCCTCCGAAAAATTGCACCTGGTCTTGCAGTCCCAACGTGGGCGCAGCCAGCAACTACGATTCTGTAGTTTCTTAGAACCCGAATAAAGTTCATTGACTGACTGACAGTGACTGTAGTTATGTCTTAATTAAAATCCAAAAATTCGCTTAAAACTTTGAACAGTTTTGACAGACTCAAAGTATAAACAACTGCAAGTGCCCTTAAAGAAAAACCCGAACTAGGCATGTAAGTCTGATATGTAGTTCAATGTTGTGCATTTTGACGGTTCTGTTCTTATCTACATGTCGGGAATTATAATTAATAATAATTGATGAGGTGTAACATTCCTGAAACCACAAGGACTCTGGAAATTTGACCACCTGTGGTTCTTTAATGTGCACATAACCTGCACTTCCAAAACTACACAGCTGGCGATCTTCTGATTAAATGTAAGCACCAGTAGCTGAGTGTTTACTTAATGTAGAGGCACATACTGCTACGTTTTAGTACAATATATTTGTACCGAATTAGTTTTGCGTACAAAATTTAAAAACAATGGGCACACCCTGCACTGCAAGGTATTCTGCTAAAAGTTATTGAGGTTGTAATAAAGCTGCTAGAAAAATACAATGAGAGGAAGAAGGAAATACTGAGAGGTTAGTCACCATATACTGCTTACTTAATTGTCCCTTTCTTACGACCTCCTTTCTCTACATGGTGATGTAAAATTTTAAAATGTAAAAGTTCACACGATTGCCAACACACTTTTCGTTAGCACTAATATTAACACTTCGTCTGACAATTCTCTGCAGTCAACAATGAAATATCGGCCATATGATATATGCGTTAATCGTATGCATTCTTAAACCAACAACTTTCTTGAGCTCCTAAGTTACTAAAGAAATCAAACAAGATGGCGGGCTGGTGCGCATACAATTTTTTTATAGTGTGATCACAGCATATTCATCGGGATGTGCTCTAGGACACACACACACATACACACACACATACACAATTTGCTACACCACATGTGCATTACAGTCTCTGTTTACAATTCGGCGGCACACAAAGCTAGTACAAGCGAAAGAACTCTAGCAAACAACTTGAATTAGCCACTCGCGCCTTGTTCCACTTAATCGTCACATCTGTGGGCGGTCTGCGCTGCAGCTTCGCCATTTCCAATCAACTGAAGCTCCTCCACTTGCCTCCAAGTTATTGAGTGCTTGCCGAGAGCACACTGGCAACTCCGGCTTTTCTACGGTTCTAATTAATTGCATTAACTAGCACGCCATTAGATGCCCCTCTAAATTAATGAGTGCTTGCTGCAGAACAATGCAAGTGTTTCTGTGGACCACATCGAAGGTTCAGGCTTTCCCAGTGTCCATATTATCGATGCCGGGAATAATGAGGTCTTTGTTTTGGAGCGTCCACGCAAATGCATTGCTTGACGTCACTCATGGTTTGTTACTTGATTATAGGTATTATACCAAGTTATCGCTATTACTTATTCATTTTAAAAGCGTGAAATTTATTAACAGACCCAACTGTCAAACTTGCTGTAGAACGCGGAGCCCGTAAATTTTTGCCGCCGGCTGTATACATAAGGCAAATTGTAGGTACACAACAAATAGAAAATGTCTTTAGAGTGCAAATCAAAATACCTTTACACGGCTGACGTTAGGTATATCCGCCCGCGATAAAAATGATAAAACACACTCGTAATTACATTTCATTGAGCTGGTGTACATAAAAAAACTATGCCAAGTTATTAGTCCTCTAAGAGGCAGTTTATTTTCGAGGGCACTATTTCGCATGGCCAGCGGTAAGGGTGTTGAGCAATATCACTGGTTACATTTCTTTGTGCAACCTCTGCGACGCTACATCCACAAGTATGTGACGAATACCACTCAGAAATTTCGGTAACAGCCCTGGGTGGTACCTCCTTTACCTGAAGTGGGGCAAAGCAGGCAGATGCGGCCAAATGGCATTTTGTGCCCTGTGTGACATGGCAAAATTAATTCAGGGTGGGGGGAGATGTGAGGGTGCCACCCCCTGGCTACGCCCCTAGCAATACTGACAGCGAAACGCATCGATCGGAATCATAATACTCAAATCAAAGCACTAATGAAATCCATTCAGTATAAGCAAACAAAAAAAAAGACGACGAGGCACGCACCTGAGCCTCTTGCGGTAGAATTTGTCGGGTACGGCCATCATGACGCCGGCTCCGTCACCGGTGTTGTTGTCGCAGGCACAGGCCCCGCGGTGTTCCATGCGCCGAGACATGGTCTCCGCATCTAGGATGAGCTGCGCATAGAGAAAATTAGGGTGAAGCTAAGTCAGTTCACACAGACAACCCTGTAATTGCACCCCTCAGACAACCCTAATATTGCAGCCATCGGAGCTAGGTTGCGTAAGTTCGAGAGGAGACTTTAAGGGACGAGACATTCTTGAGCACGCCGTGTCACTGCAGCCGGCGTTACAACTTCTCCTGTCATCTTCAATTGCGGTTCTGTCTTCTTCAGCAGCTGCCGTGATGGCTATCAGGCGGTATATTATTCTGTCAGAACGCGGTTCGCTTTGTGCGAGGTTAAGCTTTGTGCACGTGGAGCATAAGCGTTATTTCAAGAAAAAAGATGGACACAGGGATGGACACACGCAGGAAACTTCTCTATCCATACTGTCCTTTTCCAGACGCTCTCACTACCGCCATTACCAGCCAAATACTTACTCCCAGACAAGGAAGAAAATCCAGCTGTCCGTTATTAGTAAGTACGCCAACCTAGTGCATCATTAGTCCCGTCAACATACTGTGTCGATGTCACACCTTAATTGTGTTGCATAATAACGGACAATTTCCGGTTTGCCTGTTTTTTTTTATTTTGCGGAAAGAAAACACGCCTACCTTATATTCATCAGCTGTTTCTCAGCATTTAAAATACACCCAAGGAAATCAGTCCCAAAAATGAACAGAAACATATTGGGCTTCCTCGTTAGAATGAAGAGAGAAGTACACGCAACTAGTTCCCACCGGCTTCGAGAGGTGCGCAATGTCTTCCGTCTAGCTCTAAAATTTGACAAAGGGCATTTCCAAACTATCAGTCACGGCTTAAACGAGTACACAACGACGCGTTCAAAAGTTCAAAGGCCTCGGCGGGCCACGCTGCTCTTTTTCCTGGCATCCCGTTATGCTCCTTCTATACCCCGCCCTAATTGCTTTTCTTTCCAAAGACGCCTGCAGAGCTTGCTTCGCCGCAGCGTTACCCTTTATGCGGCGAAGCCGAACGCGCGCCAATGTGGCGAGAGAAAAAAAAAAAGAAAACACCCGCTCTGACCCCGACGGTGGCGCTAAGATTTATCACGCGCATCGAGCCCGAACAATCCGAACATCAATAATAATAAAAAAAAAGGGGAGCGCCGCGAAGTAACTAAGCCAACAATGCGGGCACCCCGCGGGGATAGAGAAGGCTGTTTATCGAGCTATTTTTCTCCGCGAAGACTATTACGGGAGCACGCAATCACAGCCGGTTCTGCACCCGCACTTTAAAGCTAGATGATGCGGACCACTGCACGCTGCCAACAGGAATTGAGAGTTTGTGCTTACCCAGCGCTTGGCACTTGCCACAGCGCTGTTTTTTTTCCGCGATTCATTTCATTACAATAGCTACTCTCGCCGGAAAATAAACGACTACAGTAACCATAACAAGATGACTCGGAGAGATGAAAATGTCGTGACGTTCGCGTACGTGGCACGGAATTTTTATTGCAACCGTACTATAACTGTCGTCTAACTGGAACTGGTGGTATCACGGCAAAAAAATAATAAATGGCGGGTCTGTGTAAACGAACGGCGGGAGCAATGTGTGGGTTAATAAATAAAGCTTCCTGGCGGCATGAATATAGCATTCGGAATAAACAAAATCAATAAACATAAATAAAAAAGAACAAGTAAATCCGGGATAAGTGAGTTCATGAAAGATGAAACTAAGAAATCTCATTAAAATGCGTTTTAATGCACTTGGCGCACTTCGGGAATGAAGAACATTTTTTTTTTCAAGTGTTATAACGGTGTTTTTGTGAGTGAGTGATTTTTGAAGGAAGGAAAAAAAAAAGGCACCTAATTTCTGTTCGGCTCATACACAACGGCGCAGCGCCTTGTAGGGGATGGGATGAGAGGATAAAAAGAATAGCAGAAAAAGAAAGATACAGAAGACGGAGCGCTCATCGCATGCGATCGAAGTAAGATGAAAGAAGAGATAAGAAACGGGGGACACGGTCGAAGGAGTCCGAGGACGGGGCACCGATCGGCGAGAGCACAACGACGTCAAGAGATCGCCGACGGCGGGCCGACTGACGAGAGCTATATGCTGGCGTCGGAGATCGCGGGCGGCACAATCGTTCAGCACGGAATCCAGAGAGCGAGCCCCGTGCTTGTGGAGGCGACCTCGAAGAGAGTGCAAACTAAGAGAGCGGTGATAACCGCAGATTCATTGTGGCCAACAGCGCAAAAACAGTGCCATGCCCACTTGTAGTCTATGCGCTTTAGAGCTGTTAGCCACAATGAATATGCCCCAACTGGCCCAGTTTCCGAGCTTACTTAACCGCACGTTACACGGTGCTGATTGGCGCCGCATCACCGGGCCGTTACCACCACAGTGCCATCACCGTGGTCCCTGGGATTCTGCGCGATGGCAGAGTGACTAATGGGGCATTGCCATAGTTTCCTTCCGATAGGTTTCGTTTCGAGACACTGCGCCTTTGATAAAAATGGCTTCCGCGTAAAGGAACACCAATAATAACGTAACGTGCACTTTCAAGCAGGGGCCGAACCAGCCGCTCATTTCGAACGGAAGGGTCGCTTGAAGTAAAATGGGTGAGGGAAAGGGTCCCGACTCTTGTTTTTAGTACCTTGTCAAAATGGCTGACTGGGCGAGTTGGTCCAACGCACTTGTCCTTGTCTACATTACACGATCGTTTTTCAAGTTATGTTTTTAGTAGTTACAAATCAGAGTGTCCCCGTCGCAGTATATATAATGTTAATTTGTGCTCACGGTGGTGCCACTCATTTCAACACAAGTAACTCTCTAGTGTTTCACGCATGATGTAGAGTGAGTGGGTGAGTAAAAACTTTATTGAACATGTCCGGCGTCATTGAGCGGGGTGGGGCTACAAGCACCCCGGCCTAGGTGACGGCCTCGAGTCCTTGGACCCGGGCGGCATCCTGGGCTTGCCGGACGGCCCACAATTGATCGGCAAGGTCGTGGCTGAGCAGAGCCGCCTCCCATCGCGCCTCGCGGTTCGAGACTGCCATGTCTACCGGGTTCGTAGGGGACTGCTGCGCGTTACCGGTACACTTCCACAGCATGTGCTGCAGCGTCGCTCTGGCTCCGCACGCCTTACACGCGTCGGACGTATAAATGTCTGGGTAGCAGAGGCGAAGGATCACCGGATTCGGGTACGTGTGTGTCTGTAGTTGTCTCCAGGCAACCTGCTGTTTCTTGTTTAGTTTGGCGTGGGGTGGTGGATATTCGCATCTGTTCAGTCTGTAGTGTTGCGTGATGTCTCTGAAAGTGGTCATGCGAACCCCCCACGTCCATTCTCGCATCGCTGTCGAAGTGTGCGAGACATCGGGACTGTCGGCAGGCGTCGCAGCTCGGCGTGTAAGTCCTCGAGCCGCGGCGTGGGCAGTCGCGTTGCCCGCAAGCGGAGGGTCCGTGTGGGCAGGAGTTCATACGAGGAAACTCATTTTTGCGGCAGATGTTGCGTTCGTGAATTTGGAGAATGCGGGCCGCTTCGCGGGAGATCCGGCCGCTGGCGTAGTTGCGTATCGCCGCATGCGAGTCGCCTATTATCACCTCGGCGTCCGTGGTGGCTATCGCGAGGGCTATGGCAGCTCCTTCGGCCGCCTCCGTCTCCTCCGTGTCTATCGTCGCACTCGTGACACAAGTACCTACATGATCCGTGATCGCGACCGCGAAGCCGCGGTGGCAGTCGTAACGGGCCGCGCCCACGTAAACTCTGTCTTTGCTATTGCCGAATTTCTTTTCACGGTCTTGGGCGCGCCTGTTGCGCCGACCGATGTGATGTGTCGGGTGCATGTTCTTTGGCAACGGCAGAACGACGATGCGCTCGCGAATACGTCTGGGTATCCCGACCTTTTCGCCGCGCTGCGTATGGTAGTTGATACCCAGTGTCTCGAGGATGTGTCGACCAGTTCTGGTCTTCGCCAGACGTTCGTACTGGGCGATGTTGTGTGCTTCGATTATCTCATCTAGAGTATTGTGCAACCCCCGCTCGAGAAATTTTTCCGTGCTGGTATTGGCCGGTAATCCGATTGCGCGTTTGTACGCCTTGCGGATGAGACAATCTAGTTTGGTGCGCTCAGTCGCCTGCCACTTGAGGTAGGAGGCGACGTACGTTATATGGTTCATAACGAAAGCATGTACCAGGCGAATGGTATTGCTTTCCCTCATTCCGCTATGCCGATTTGTTATTCGTTTCAGCAACCGGATTGTTTCATTGACCGCGCTCTCTAGTCTGCGAACGGTTTCGCCGTTGTGGCCGTTGGCGGACAGGCGCAAGCCCAGTACCCTAATGGTGTTAACTTGTGGGATGACAGCGCCGTCTGATGTGCGCACATTAATTTCTCTATATGCGCACTCGAATGCGGAATCGGCGTTCTTGGGTTTACAGCCCCTGCGCGAGGGTCTATATAGCAGGAGCTCCGATTTAGCAGCGGAACATTCGAGGCCAGTGTCGCGAAGGTTGTCCTGCACCACGTCGACGGCTTCCTGCGGCGTTTGCTCTACGTGGCCGTCATTTCCCTCGGCAACCCAGAGGGTGATATTGACACAATGTGACTTCAAATTACGCACGCTAGCAAATACTTGTGCCTTCTAGATGATTTGCGACGCACGAGCCTGTGGGACCCAGCTGCGCGCGAACCGTGTTGGGGAAAAAGACGAACGTAGAAGAAGAGGCAGAAGGGAATCCTAGAGACAATCTAGCTGTGCTATTACTCTCGGGCACAAGTTCGCGCAGCGTACGTTAGCGTATTAAAAGAGTTTATTGAAGAGTGCGTTACAAATCTGGTGGAAGTGCTGGGTGTGATGCCAAGCCCCTCTCGAGTGACGGAGCACAGTCCAGAACCACAGCGATTTCGACCCAACGAGCTGACGCCTGTTCATCAGCGCTGCAGTCGACGCCTACGTGGTGAGGGTCCTGAATTTTCTCCTTTATCGACTTCGCTTGGAACATCAACGGCTGTGAACGGGTACGCAACTGACATGACAGCTCAGGTCACTCCAGCCAACATTGTAGTAAACCAGCCAATGCTACCAAAGCCTTTCCACGGCGAAAGCTACGAGGACGCAGAGGACTGGCTTGAGCACTTTGAACGCGTCGCAAAGGCTAACGGATATGGGGAAGAGCGCAAACTTGGAAGTGTTTACTTCGCACTGGAAGATAGCGCACGAACGTGGTATGAAAACCACGAAGCCACCTTCCGGTCATGGAATGATTTTCGACGGGAGCTGCTCGCTGCTTTCCCGGACACAGACCGCAAAGAGAGAGCTGAAGCTGCGCTCCAGACAAGAAATCAGCGCAATAACGAAACTGTCGCCATGTATGTGGAAGACATGTCTCGCTTATTCCACCGAGCGGATTCAAATATGAGCGAAGACAGGAAGCTGCGCCATCTGATGCGAGGCGTGAAGCAAGAAGTCTTTGCCGGACTAATTCGAAGCCCGCCGCGCACCATCGCCGAGTTTCGTTCCGAGGCTACTACAATGGAAAGGACGCTACAACAGCGAGCAAGGTTATACAACCGGGATGCGATCGTCACTTCCTTGGACATGTTGCCACCAGCCTTCGGTAACGGCATGGAAGCACTACGCGAGCTCGTGCGGTCTGTTGTGCGAGAAGAGCTGCAGAGGCAGCGCCTTGACCAGAACGCTCCAATGCTTTCGTCTCTGGCCGATGTGATCCGTGAGGAGGTCAGGCAGGTGGTACGCGAACCTTCGAGCAACGCACAGCCAGGGCTGCCACTACAACAGAAGACGAGAATGACGTATGCTGATGTGCTACTACGAGGACCTCCATGACGTGCGGACGTCGCGGCGGCTACACCTATGCAGTACCCGATGCCGCCGAGCACCCTGCAGCCAACGCCAGAGAGGAGACTAAGGAAGAGCGATGTCTGGCGCAACCCCGACAGGATACCGCTGTGTTACCACTGTGGGGAGCCTGGTCATCTCTACCGAACGTGCCACTACCGCCAGGCAGGACTACGTGGTTTTCCTGTTAATGCACCTCGACCACGAAATGGTGAACGTCCCTTCGAAATTGAAGAATCAGGTCGTCAAACCTCAAGTGGCTTCCAACGACACCAACCTCGGGCAACGACAACGGGGAGGTATAGATCGCCTAGCCCCCGACTTTCAGCAAGCTCCCCAAGGTCTCGTTCCCCAAGCCCGCGTCGGGAAAACTAGAGTCGGCGACCTGTGGAGGCAAGGCCGCTGTCGACGCTAATGCAGAAAAACCTCCATTGCTGACTTTGAACGACGACCGATTCAGAAACCGGTGCTTCGATAGTGACGTTGCTTCCGATTTACGTGTGTTCGTTGACGGCTATGAAGTCATCGAACTGGTAGATACCGGCGCAGATTATTCAGTGATGAGTAGCGGACTTTCTAAAATACTAAAGAAAGTGCTGGCTCCTTGGAAGGGACCACAAGTTCGCACAGCAGGAGGGCACTTCATCGACCCCACTGGAATATGCACAGCAAGAATCGGAATACGGGGTTTCACGTACGTCGCCAGTTTTATTGTGCTGCCGGAATGCTCAAGAGACTTGATTATCGGCATGGATTTCTTACGAGCTAATGGCGCTGTAATTAACTTGCGAGAATCTTCCGTCTCATTCTCGACTAGGCACGCGATTGCTACCTTTGAAACGGAAGTAAACGTATATGACCTTTGTATTGCAGATGATGGCATCATGGTGCCGCCAAGATCGACCATATCTGTCGCAGTAAACAACAAAGCATTCAGTGAATTCGAAGGATTTGCTGACAACAACACTGCCTTACTACTCCAAAAAGGGATCTGCATGGCACGAGGCCTTGTTAAGTTACGTGACGGATGTGCAAACATTCTACTCACAAACTTTTGAAATGAGGTGCAGCATGTTGCAAAAGGAACCATCATCGCCAGTCTGAATGATTTCGTCCAGGTTACGGAGCTGCGAACTTTTGAAACCAATGATTCTGATTTCGAAGACGTGGAGTCTGTCCTTGCAGCCATCGACATCGAGCCAGGCCTACTACCGAGCGAAAAAGAGCAAATAGAGGGTCTTTTAAGGGAATTCGCCGAATGTTTCTCGTTGTCATCTAAGGTTCGACGCGCTCCTGTCGCCAAACATCGCATCATTGTCGACGAGTCAGTGAGGCCAATACACCAGCATCCCTACCGAGTGTCACCAAGAGAAAGAGAAGCTATTGGTAATCAGGTTAAAGAAATGCTCAAAGACGATGTAGTCCAGCCTTCATCAAGTCCATGGGCGTCACCTGTTGTTCTTGTGAAGAAAAAAGACCAAACCTTCCGTTTCTGTGTTGATTATCGGAAGCTGAATGCCGTCACCAAACGGGATGTTTATCCTCTGCCAAGAATTGATGACACTCTGGATAGGCTGCGAAATGCCAGGTATTTTTCCTCATTGGATCTTAAAAGTGGGTATTGGCAGATTGAGGTTGACGAAACAGATCGCGAAAAGACAGCGTTTGTGACACCTGACGGTTTATACGAGTTCAAGGTACTCCCTTTTGGCCTTTGTTCAGCACCCGCCACATTCCAACGGATGATGGACACAGTGCTCTGTGGTCTTAAATGGCAGTCATGTCTGGTTTATCTCGACGATGTGGTAGTTTTCTCTGCTACCTTTGAGCAACATTTGGAAAGGCTCCGGGCCGTGCTCACTGCGATCAAATCAGCGGACTTGACGATAAAACCGCAGAAATGTCATTTCGGCTTCCGTGAACTCCTTTTTCTCGGCCATGTCATCAGTGCAGAAGGCCTCCGCCCAGACCCTGCAAAAACTGAGGCCGTAGCAAGATTTCCGAAGCCAACAGACAAAAAGGCTGTTAGGCGATTTTTACGTCTCTGCACGTATTATCGACGGTTCGTTAAAATTTTTTCACGATTGCTGAACCACTGACACGGCTGACTAAAGAGGAAATGCCTTTCGTATGGCTTGACGAACAAGAGGATGCCTTCAATGAACTACGAAAGTGCCTTCAAAGCCATCCTGTTCTGCGCATTTTGACGAGGAAGCGGAAACCGATATCCACACAGATGCAAGCAATTTAGGTCTTGGGGCCGTGCTCATCCAATGGCAAAACGGACAAGAACGAGTCATTGCGTATGCCAGTCGCACTCTTTCGAAAGCTGAGGTGAACTACTCAGCGACCGAGAAAGAATGCCTTGCCGTGGTATGGGCTATCAGCAAGTTTCGACCATATTTATATGGTAGGCCTTTTCGGGCTATAAGCGACCATCATTCGCTATGCTGGCTGGCTAATCTCAAGGACCCATGTGGACGGCTTGCACGATGGAGCTTGCTATTACAGGAGTATGATATCACGCTTGTGTACAAGTCAGGTCGCAAGCACAGTGATGCGGACTGCTTGTCACGTGCTCCGATTCAACCTGCTGCTTCTGCTTCCACCGAGGATGGTGAAGATTTTATTTTCTTGGGAGCTGTGTCACCATCAGAGATGGCACTTCAGCAGCGATCCGACCCTGAGATACTCCTCTTGATCAAGTACCTACAAGGACAGTCTGTCGATGTTCCACGACCTGTTGTCCGCGGCTTGTCAGCGTTTGTCCTACGAAACAACATCCTGTATAAAAGGAACTTTGACAACAATACAGCGACATTCCTGCTTGTCGTCCCTTCACCTCTGCGACCAGAGATTTTGGAGGCTTGCCACGACGATCCATCAGCTGGACACTAAGGAGTAAGCAGAACGTTAGCACGCATCCGCACTAAATACTACTGGCCGAAGTTGCTTAGCTCTGTACGACACTATGTCAGAACCCGCCGGGACTGCCAAAGACGTAAAACGCCACCGCTAAAACCAGCAGGTCTCCTTCAACCGATAGAACCACCAGAAGCCCATTCACACAAGTGGGAATGGACTTACTGGGCCCATTTCCTACGTCGTCATCGGGAAAACGGTGGATAATAGTTGCCACCGACTATTTAACCAGATATGCCGAGACAGCTACTCTTGTTAAAGGATCAGCCGTTGAAGTAGCCGAATTCTTCGTCTCCAACATAGTACTGCGGCATGGAGCTCCAAAAGCGTTGATCACGGACCGAGGGACTGCATTTACGGCCGGCCTGATGAAATGTATCATGAAATTGACGCACACCAGTCATAGAAAAACGACGGCATATTATCCTCAAGCAAATGGTCTCACGGAACGACTGAACAGAACGCTGGCTGATATGTTGTCAATGTACGTTGATATAGAACACCGTACTTGGGATAAAATATTAACCTATGCAACATTCGCCTATAACACTGCGATGCAAGAGACAACACGGATGACGCCATTCCAACTTGTTTTTGGCCGGACGGTAACGACACCTTTAGACGCAATGTTACCTATTGACAAGACGCCCGAGAATTACTATGACGTTCACGACTACATACAAAGAGCAGAAGAAGCCAGACAGCTGGCACGATATCGCATTCTCCAACAGCAGAAAACCGACACGCATCGATACAATCTGCGAAGAAGAGACGTACAGTACGCACCAGGAGACAGAGTATGGGTGTGCATTCCTGCACGAATACGTGGCCTGTCAGAAAAACTGCTTCGCCGCTATTTCGGTCCGTACAGAAAGCTCCGTCGCGTCGGCTCGCTCAACTACGAAGTTATGCCAGAGGGACAGGATATTCAATCCCGACGGCGGTATCGCACGGAAACTGTGCATGTCGTCAGGATGAAACCATATCACGACAGGCAATGAAACGCTGAAGATACAACGTTCTTTGACGTTAACGACATCCCTGACGAGGGTTTGTGAATGACTGCCATGCGACCAGTGTGGCACAAGCATCGGGACGATGCACTCTGGAAAGGGGGGCAATGACACAATGTGACTTCAAATTACGCACGCTAGCAAATACTTGTGCCTTCTAGATGATTTGCGACGCACGAGCCTGTGGGACCCAGCTGCGCGCGAACCGTGTTGGGGAAAAAGACGAACGTAGAAGAAGAGGCAGAAGGGAATCCTCGAGACAATCTAGCTGTGCTATTACTCTCGGGCACAAGTTCGCCCAGCGTACGTTAGCGTATTAAAAGAGTTTATTGAAGAGTGCGTTACAATATCATCGGCGTATAAGCTATGGTAGAGGCCTTCTATCTCAGCGAGTTTTCGTGGTAATCCGACAAGCACGAGGTTAAAGAGCATGGGCGAGATTACGGAGCCCTGCGGCGTGCCCGTACAACCCATGTATACGTCTTGCGATTCTAGTCCGCCGATCGCTAATCGGGTCAGGCGGCCCGTAAGAAAATCCCGTACGTAGTGGTACGTTCTCTCGCCCAGTCTCAACGTTCGTATACTTTCAAGTATCACAGCATGGCTAACGTTGTCGAACGCCTTTTTGAGGTTGAGCCCGAGTATCGCTTTGGTGGATCGTGTGGAATTGTCTACGATATCGTGCTTGAGTTGAAGCATAACGTCCTGCGTGGAAAGGTTAGGACGGAACCCCAGCATCGTGTGTGGGAGCATGTTTCGGTCCTCGAGCTAGTTGGTAAGGCGAGCGAGAACCACATGTTCCATGACCTTACCAACGCAGGACGTCAGGAATATCGGTCGAAGGTTGTCAATCTGTACTCGTTTGCCCGGCTTGGAGATCATAATTATGCGCGCCGTTTTTCACGAGTTCGGTATAGCGCCCGCATTCCAGCACTCGTTCATGTAAGCCGTCAGTTGTTCTATCGACTCATCGTCTAAGTTACGTAGCGCTTTGTTGGTTATCCCGTCCGCGCCTGGCGCCGACCTTGTGTTGAGCCTGTGCAGCACCGCCCTCACCTCTGCAACGCTGAAGTCCTCGTCTCGCTCCGCGTTACCCTCACCTTCCCAGGCGTATGCGGAGTGCGCGAGGGGGCTACGTGACTGAAAGTAACGGCTTCGCACGTCATCTAGAAATTCCGCGTGGGTGCCTTTGTAGTCGTGCAGCAACTTGTTAAGCTTATGTACGTGCGATGTTTTCGTCTCCTCCGGATTCAAGAGGTGCCGAAGGAGATGCCACGTCTTGGCCCGTCCCAGCTGGTTCTCCATCCCATTGCAGATCTCTTCCCATTGCGTTTTGCATACCTGTAACGCGTGCTCTTTCATTTCCCTGCTTAGCCGTGCTAGGCATCTGCGCAGCGTTCGATTGTGGCGTTGACGCTTCCACCTGTCTTGTAGGCTGCGCTTGGCTTCCCACATGTGTAGGAGTTTGCTGTCTACCACTTCGAGCTGTGCTTCTGGCGGAACCTCCCGCGTCGCCGTTTCTAAATCCCCCTTGAGCGTCGCAGTCCAGCTATCTATATCCTCAATAGCCGCACTGCCACGATTCTGCTCTTCCCGGACTTTGCGAAACGCGTCCCAATCCACCAGCCGGTGGTTCTTGCCCTTGATACCTTCCCGATGAACGCGGTGGTGAGGTTCAGCGTCGACCTAGATCTCGATCACTGAGTGATCGCTACCCAGGTCCTCCCGTGTATTGTGCCATCGCGCGCTAGAAACGTTCTTGGTAAATGTGAGGTCGGGTGAGGTGCCTGCACACACGCTGTTGCCCCTGCGCGTAGGTGCGGAAGGGTCTGTGATGAGCTCGAGGCCCTCATTCTGCGCATCGTCCCAAAGGCGCTTACCTTTTGGCGTTTCGTAGCCGTACCCCCACACGCCGCGTGGGGCACGTTGAAGTCGCCCGCGATGAGCAAGGGCCCGTCGGCAGCTGCTTCGCGCGCCTCTCACATTAACGTGCTAAAGCAGTGTCTGGCTTTGGGTCTGCTATACACGTTCAGCACGAACAGGCCAGGGCCGCGCCCTTTCGTCGGGATGAGCTCCATGAGTACATGCGGTATGCTAACGTTCATAAGTTTGCGTTGCGCCACGGTGAGGTTGCGTCGCACTAGCGTTGCAGCGGCCGGTGGGGCTCCCGCGGTCACAGCGTCGTCTATAGATTTGTACCCCGCCAGCTTGACCGGGTCATTGGTTTCCTGCAATAGTATTACGTCCGGTCATTGCCGGCTACGTAAGAATTGTTGGAGAAGCGCCCGTTTCCTCCTGTACCCCCTGCAGTTCCACTGCCAGATAGTGAACGTGTTCCATGTGTTATGCTGTTGTGGGCGTTGTGTTTGTGTGGTTTTGTGTCGAGCCATGGTGACTGTACGTGTTATGATTCGCCGTCCGGCTGATCCTGCGCCTCTTCGTCGGGTAACGGCCTAATGTACGGTTTCCCAGTCGTTCGTACTGGGCGACCCACTGCGCCCGGAAGTCGCATTTCGATATTGTCTATGCGCGTTTGCAGCGTCGCGACCATTTCTGTGAGCTGAGATATTGCAATGCTCAACTGTTCCGTTTGTGCGGTTTGCTGAGCAATTGCGTTGTTATGTTGCGCGGTTTGCTGCGCGTGTTGGGTCATCATCGCGTCTACCTTGTCGTCGAGTCTATCGACTCGTTCGCGGAGTTTCTCCTCGCGTTTCTGCGATTTGACGTCGAATTGTTCCGGGTCAAGTGCCTCACGTTTAGTGGGTGCGGGGTGCGCGTGTTGAGCCTCCATGACTTCCTCCACACTCTCGGCTGTACTAGCAGCCGCGCCGGCTGCGACTGGTTTAATTGGAGGAGGAGGAGGAGGAAAGGGAACTGTCGGGGCCTCCCCCTTCAACGTGGAAATTTCGTTTCTTAACCTTGCATTTTCCTGCTGTAGTTTTTGGCTTATTGATTCAAATTGATCCAATCGTTTCTGCATTAGACTTTCTGGGTCGCTGTTGCGTTTGTAAGCAGAGCTGCCGCGTCTGTCTACATCTGGGTTTCTATCAATGGCAGTCTCGGTTCGCGTTAGCGGTGCGCTGGGCGCGCGTCCGGAGGCGACGTCCACCCACCTCAATTTATGGGGGTCAACCTCTCCTCCGCCTTTGGCTGCAGCTGTGTGGTTGGCTCGGGCCGTCGACGTGCTGCGAGGCTTGGCTGAACGGGGTCGGAAGACGCTGCGAGAGCGGGCTCGAGAACGAGTACGGGAGCGAGTGCGGCTCCGCGCGCGGGTCTCCCTCGAGGCCGATCGACTGTTGCCGCTACGTCGTCTCGGTGCGTGGCGTCGTCCGTAGCCCTCCTCCCCGTCGTTGACGGTGCTGCTACTGCTGTAGGCGGCCTCAGCCTCCTCGCGCATTCTGCGTTCCCACTGTCGGCGCTTGAACAGGTAGGGTGTCTTGTACTTAGCTTTGCACTTGCGGTCTCCGGTGAGGTGACCCTTTCCGCACAGTTGGCACACCGGCTCGCACCGGTGATCGTCGGGCGGGTTGCCGCATCCGCACCCACGGCACTTCTTGTCGTTCGGGTTGGGGCACACATCGGCCCTGTGTCCCAGACGACCACACTCGTAGCACATATCGATATGTTTCTTGTAAAGAGTGCACCTTATCATCATCCCTCCGTAGTTCACGCAACGAGGCACGTAGTAGCCGTCGAAAAGGATTATCACGTTGGTCGTGTTTTCCATGCACTTGGCATGCAGGACGTTCGGGTTGCGGTGGTTAACCAGACTTCTCACGACGTCCGCCGGCTTTTCGTCTAGCGATATGCCCCTGATGAGGCCTTTGGACGTGTTCTCCGGAGCCGCTCTGTAGGCACTCGCTTCGAACTCGCGGTCGCCAATTCGCAGCTTGCAAATGCCTCTATATCGTCTAGCGCGATCTTCTGACGGCGTGCTTACCACAATAACGTTTTGTCGCTCATTGAGACAGACGCTGTCCTCCTAAGCTACCCCGCGCCCCACCCCTGCAGCGTTGCGTATGCAGCAGTGGACGCGGTCCTTCTGGTAGTGGGATACGTTGAAGCTATCCCGGGGTCGCACGATGATCTTGTAGTCATCCGTCGGCAGGTTGGGCATTCGGCTCGTCATGGTGATCTTCCGCACGTACTGTGTCGCTTTCTGTATAAACGCCGCCTTCTCGGTAGACGCTGGCGTTGCTTGCTGGTTCTTCACCGGGTCGGCGTCTCCACCCGCCTTCTTGGTGTTTCATTTGATCTCGCACCATCCCTGCTCTTTTCCGAACTCCGTCGGCGATATCTCCTCCCCTTCGACTTGCACGAATTCCATTTCGGGCGCCGGCGCAGCGGATGGGGCACCCGCTTGCTTCGACGACTTGTCGGGCCTACCGTGCCTTGTCTACTGGCTTGACTGTCGTGCCAGCGTGGCGGTACGGGCAATCTTCGAAAAGTGACCGAAACACGGGCTCACCTGGACAAATGGTATCGGGAGAGACCGCAGCACTTTCGCAGTCACTTGGGAATACTCTGAACTGAATGGCTGGAAAGAAATCGCCGAAAACCATAGAAAATCTGCGGAGCCGATGCGACGCGCGTCCGCCCCCACATGATGTAGAAGCGAATAAAAAAAAACAACACGCGGCAAACTAGACGTCAAACGCTACCACGTGGCACGAGACGCAGACGGGTCATTCTACGTGCCGCAGTATGAAAGAAAAAGAAAAAATTGGCAGCACATCCACGAAATGAATGATAGAGAGTGGGGCGAAGCATTCGTCCGTCCATTCGTTCTTGCTTCCGTCCATCCATGCGTCCGTCTGTGTGACCATCCATGCGTCCATCCGCCCGTCCATGCATGCGTCTGTTCGTGTATTCGTCCCTGCGTTCGTCAATGCATCCGCCCCTGCGTCCGTTCATGCGTCCATCCAT